>NC_137678.1:7136425-7318925 GCF_963989245.1 Nansenia antarctica
TTGCACCGAGCGCCGCAGCATCGTGGAGCGCGTTCCAGCCACGGTTGTCTCTACTGTCCACGCTGAGGCCCCTCTGGATCAGAGAACGCACCAGGTCGTAACACTCAGTTAAGTCCATCCTATCACCCTCAACCAAGTCTGAAATAAGAGAGGAGAGGTGGTGAAGTGGAGAAAGAGGAGATGGAGAGAGAGAGAGCGATGACAGGAGGGTTCAGAGAAGCAAGGAATGCAGGCTATGATAAAACAGACAGGGGTAATGATGATCGCTCAATTATACGTTTCCACACTATTCGTAAACTGTGAACACCTCATGTCATGTCCAATTCAATTCTGGTATCTGACTGATATAAGAACTACTTGGTTAGGTAGCCAGATGGCGAGCAGGCTAGGTGTGCGGTTCAATGATTGTCGCTTGAGCTCAATACAACAAGGCAATCACGTCTCTCGTAGAAGGTGGCTTATAGCAATGCAATACTTATTTCAGAGTTGTAATAAAAAGGAATTCATGTTAAATCAACGTGGGTTTACCATATGAATCCAGTTATGCAAAGTGAAGTGTTTGCCAGTCCTGTTTATTTGGCAACATCAACAAAACAAAACACAGATGTAGCCGCCCAATTTCAACAACTTCCGTATAATGTCACATGGTAGTTTAGGACCAATCAGAGCGTCTGCTTAGACCCTCCCCTTTTTACCTAATATGAACTCCGGCAGGCACGGGTTCACGTTCAAACTGTTTTATTTATCTGAATGTGCAAACAAAATGATGGTTATCCACACTAGGAGCAACAAAGACCTGGTCTTTAAATTGAAACATAGTGAAACTGACTGATAGGGAGACTGTGACGAAATGGACAATGTAGGAATTGGATAAATCCAGAAGGTGGCAGTAGTGCAACGCGAAGGATGCAAGCTGCCGTTAAACCCAACAGAAGAAGAAGAAGAAGGAACCGGATGTGAAACAAAGATGGTGGATCAGTAAACGTACACAGTGCTGAGACCGAAGACAACACGAGTCATTTATTAAGTTTATAACTGTGCCAGAGGGCAAACATTACAACATGTTCATTTTTTACACAACGACTGGGAAAGCGACACTAGCTTGAACAACAACGGAGGCGCCGACCTGACGGTAGGAGTTGCAGTGTTGCTGTGAGGTAGCTTTGTTAGCTTCCGTCACTCACAGTGTTACCTCACAGCCTCGCCTAACCGCTGTTAAATTGCTGCTGTGTGTAAATGTGCTGCGTTATATTACAACATATTACATTATTATGATGATGTTACTACATGTTCACAGTGTAGCGAGGCAGCTGGCTAGCAGGCTGTGTTGGGACACAGAGCGTTAGCTAGCAGGCTAGCAGCGCTGCTCGGGGGGACGGGCTCGAGTACACAGGTACAAGAAAATCCGCCACAAGAGTCTAATCATTCTTAAACTTTGTAATACCCTCATACCATTTTCATATCATTTAATAAACAGAGATTAATATATTCAATAAAGTTTTTTTTTATATGAACATTTTCCTTATTTTTACTTCATAAAGGGGTTTGGACATCAACATTGCATGTCACGTCATTGGGCCAATTGCTTTTGGTCCCTTGAAAAGGAGGGGGCCACGTATTAAAGAGCTGTAATTTCTAAACCCTTCCTCCAATTTGGATGTGAATACCCTCAAATTAAAGAGGGTATTTGAGAGTCATATTCATTCTATAACTGTAACGTGAATATGTTTTGGTAAACAGCTAAAATAACAACAATTCTGTCAGTCCAAATATATATATATATATATATATATGCACCTAACAGTAGCTTGGCCACTGTTTTCCAATTCTGGTAAAAAAATAAATAAAAAAGTATAATGTTTTGATGAAATTCCGTCACTGTTTTAATATTTTGATCATCTGTGTTGGTAGGATTCCCTGCACTGTTAACTCTCCATCTGGGCAGTGAGATGGATGCTTCTGCTTATTCAGTGTCAGAGAGCCAGAGGACACACCTTGGGTCCTCTGATGCAGAGACAGAAGGACAGAACCACCGGAAGGACAATCTTATTAGGCTCCAGCCACCACCACTACCACCACCTCCCACCCACAGTAGGAACCATCACTCTCCCAACATTAAAGAAGAGTACGACACACCGTGGGATAGGTTTTTACGGGACTACATCAAAAACCAAAAGGCCAAAGATGAGATGCTCAGCACAAATGCCTCAGGGCAAGATGCACATGCTCTTAAAGAGGGGCATCGACTCTCTGAAGCACCGAATGACATGGATAGTGACAGTAACGCCAGTTCAGAGGTCAAGACTAGAGGTCAAGAGGTCAAGATCGAAGAGTGCTATGGTAGGAATTCCTCTCAACAAAGGCCAACCACAGGCCGCGCTAGGGCGGACCAATCACATCCTGGATGTGAGTCAGGTGGTCACAAGAGCAGCTCAGTGATTGGATTACAGGAACAGCAGAGAAGGACAGCGGCAGGGCAAATCTCTGGGCAAACGAAACATGGTTGTGGTCATGACGAGTGCTACGTCCAGTGTGGGAAGAAATTAAACATGGCGGATATTGTGACAATACAGCAGCAAATTAGAAGACGAGAGCAACACCATTGTGCTCCAACTGATCAGTAAGTCACACACATGCTGTGAATCCTGTCCACAAGTATTGTGTTCAATAATTCACCATAGGGTGCCAGGTGTCAAGTATGCAAATGGTGGTCATTGAATTGATATGATGAATCATACTGCCAGTTACATGACTAATAAGTCGATTTGTAATTGAATTAGCTCAGTAACACATTTCAACAGCAGCTAAACAGTTGGTAATTAAAGGGCAGAACTATAAGCACATCTAATAGATGAATGTCATGTATGATATCGCAGCAAGCTAGCTTGAAAGGGAGCTGCCAGTCAAGCGTGCAAAGTCCACGCCCATACAGCCCTCGGAACTGTCTGACCAGGAAGTTGAGCCTAACAAGAAGCTTATTTCCATTTATTTTGTGTTAACATTTTTCCTGGAAACAAAATACAATTGGAACCATTTAATGTCTACTTTCCAGACCCTTTAATTACAACAAATGCAATCAGTAATCCATGTCCATTTGCAGGACGTGTCCTGTCAGTCTAGATGGGAGTTCAGTGAACTGTTTGTCTGTCATTTCTAATCGACCCTGCGTTATTTGTGCCTCCAGTGTTTCTAGCCGCAGGTCCTCTTCAGCTCATGTAACCATGGTAACCATGTATGAACCAGAATGCACCGAGTCCCCCGGATCTGGCTGTGGTTCTCCAGCCCTGAAAAGCCCACAGTGGGGTCCAGAGATGGTGGCAGTGAAGCTGGAGGAAGAAGATGTAGAGGAGTATGGTGTGATGGTAAAAGAAGAGGATGGAGGAGACCAAATGAGAGAGGAGGGAGTGATGGTAAAAGAAGAGGACAGAGGAAGAGTGGAGATGAAAGACAGTGAGATGGATGGTAAGTCTTTGTTATTGGTGAGTGTAATTGCCCTGTTGTAAAGTCAGTGCTACCAGTGTATGGAAGCATATAGTGGACTTAATTCAAATGTTAATGCAATTTGAGATTGCAATTGCTTGTTCCACTTTTGCAGGAAGGACAGCGGCAGGGCAAATCTCTGGGCAAACCAAACATGGTTGTGGTCATGACGACATGCGCCAGTGCTACGTCCAGTGTGGAAAGAAATTAAACATGGCGGATATTGTGACAATACAGCAGCAAATTAGAAGACGAGAGCAACACCATTGTGCTCCAACTGATCAGTAAGTCACACACATGCTGTGAATCCTGTCCACAAGTATTGTGTTCAATAATTCACCATAGGGTGCCAGGTGTCAAGTATGCAAATGGTGGTCATTGAATTGATATGATGAATCATACTGCCAGTTACATGACTAATAAGTCGATTTGTAATTGAATTAGCTCAGTAACACATTTCAACAGCAGCTAAACAGTTGGTAATTAAAGGGCAGAACTATAAGCACATCTAATAGATGAATGTCATGTATGATATCGCAGCAAGCTAGCTTGAAAGGGAGCTGCCAGTCAAGCGTGCAAAGTCCACGCCCATACAGCCCTCGGAACTGTCTGACCAGGAAGTTGAGCCTAACAAGAAGCTTATTTCCATTTATTTTGTGTTAACATTTTTCCTGGAAACAAAATACAATTGGAACCATTTAATGTCTACTTTCCAGACCCTTTAATTACAACAAATGAAATCAGTAATCCATGTCCATTTGCAGGACGTGTCCTGTCAGTCTAAATGGGAGTTCAGTGAACTGTTTGTCTGTCATTTCTAATCGACCCTGCGTTGTTTGTGCCTCCAGTGTTTCTAGCCGCAGGTCCTCTTCAGCTCATGTAACCATGTATGAACCAGAATGCACCGAGTCCCCCGGATCTGGCTGTGGTTCTCCAGCCCTGAAAAGCCCACAGTGGGGTCCAGAGATGGTGGCAGTGAAGCTGGAGGAAGAAGATGTAGAGGAGTATGGTGTGATGGTAAAAGAAGAGGATGGAGGAGACCAAATGAGAGAGGAGGGAGTGATGGTAAAAGAAGAGGACAGAGGAAGAGTGGAGATGAAAGACAGTGAGGTGGATGGTAAGTCTTTGTTATTGGTGAGTGTAATTGCCCTGTTGTAAAGTCAGTGCTACCAGTGTATGGAAGCATATAGTGGACTTAATTCAAATGTTAATGCAATTTGAGATTGCAATTGCTTGTTCCACTTTTGCACGCATTCTTTCGGTCAATATTCAAAATCAAATGCAATCATATGATTTGCATTTTAATTTTCATGTAGCTGGTATGCAAGTTCATTCTGAAAAAAGTTCATTCTGAACTGAAAATTACTATGCAATCCCACAATAGCATTTTCCACTTTTTCCTGCATTACTTGAGTCAATATGACAATTGTAATGCAATAATGTGATTAGCGTTTGCATTTCCATGTTCTAGTAAACACATCCGCTTCGTAGCTGACAACATTCAAATGTTGACCATTTCATGCAATAATGGTATTGCATGAAACACACACGCTTATAGGCTAATATATTAGAATATATTATTCAAATGATCCCATTCTCATATTCTACCGGCCTGTCAGTCATTCTCTGATGCTCATGACAGAATAGAACTAATAATTGAAAATGTAGCTGAATTCTCTGCGATCATGAATAATGATAATCAGACTACATGCACAATCACTTCACTTCTACTAATACGGCTGGTTAGCTTCCGGTCCAGCGCTGTTCCCCACCAGCTGTTTACAGGAGCTCCGCAGAGTGTAACGGACGTTACGGACAAGCTTTTTCACAGCGGACAGTCAACCAGCTGTTTTCAGTAGCATGTATTCTGTCAAATTAAATTATTAATATTATTTGCTTTAGCTCTCGACTTTGGAAGTACAGAATGCCTGAGAGCCTTATATTGCATTATATTTTGAATGGTCATCTGGTGCCTGAATATTGTGTAATCCTTTACATAAATAATGACATTTCCACCATAAATTGATGCAGAAAAGGCACAAATTGGTGGAGGGGTGGGAGCCACCCCTCCTAAATTTCGTTGTTTGGTACCTGTACTGTAGCAATGACAAATAAAGTCCATTCCATTCCATATCAATTCACCAGAATGCAAGAAATTAAGTGTTTGATGCTCGTGTGAGGACCCCCAGACAGCCCCGCTTCATGGGTCCCCCCGATGTCAAACGCCTGTGGTACCACCTCCGCCTCATTTTGAGCCAGGAAAAACCCTGTAAACATACCGTAACAAAAGCTTTGGCTAGCTAAGCAGGGCTTGACGCTTACCTTTTCCCCAGGTAGCACTGTGCTACCATGTTGAAAAATTTGGTAGCACACCAAGAATTTCAATAGCACAATGAAAATTGCCAATGAAAAAAGACAATTTTTGTATGACGACAACAAATGATCATAATCATAACATATAAAAATGATCATAACCGGCTCTTGGCCGTAATGAAAATGGAGACTCACACAATGTAAAGGGGAAGTAAGAATATTAATTTCAGTTGGCCCACGGTTCGGTATGAGTGAAGCAAGTGAAGTGACAAAGAAAAACTATGAATGGGGATTTTCTCTGTAAAGCCTGGTACACACATAAAGATAATCTGGCTGATTTCCCTCCTTCCGACCAAGGACAGCAAATGCCCGATTATCGGATGGCTCTAAAGATTATCCTACAAGATTATCCTGTGGTGTGAGGTGTTTTAAGATTCAATTTCTCCCGACAATCTGCTCGGAAAGTGGTCGGGGCCGACAATCGTAAATATTAAACGTGTTCAATGTTTACGATCAAAAGTCCTCTTGTGTGTGGGCAACTCCCGACTCCTGACAACTCTCGAGCAGGGTTGCCAGATGGGCTAGTTTTTTTTGGTGGAATTAGTGGTTTTAGACTGGTTATCCTAGAGAGTGTCAATCCCATCTGGCAACCCTGCTCCCGAGTCCGATTGTGTCGTGGATGGAATGTAGCCAATCAAGAAGCGAGCTGACTTCTTCTTTTCGTTCTTCAGCACTTTATTTGCCCTGTCGCACATGGCTGCCTCGTACAGGTTAATCAGGGTACTACGTTAGATCACGTTTGATCACGCAATATTTCTGGCTTGGGGAACGAGACTCTAGACCAGGGGTCGGCAACCTATGGCACGCGTGCCAGCAGTGGCATGCGACAGCTTAAACAGTGGCACACAAGCAATAAGTGCGAGAATGGGAGAATGTTTTTGTTTTATTTTATGTTGGCCGCGTTCGTAAATTCGCGCACACTGGGTTCAACGTCATAATGGGACCAAGTAATTTGATTGGACTAGAGTCTAGAGGCGGTCTCAGGGACGCTCCGGCGCTCTCAGGGCGAATTTACGAATGCAGCCCTAGTCTCTCTTCCACTCCACGAGAGCCGTATTTCTTGCGCCAATTTTCAAAGTAAAATTCTGAATTCGATTCGATACAAGTGTTACTGTTAAGCACACATAACAATATAATAATAATAATATATAATAAGAGTGGGGTTTTGTGTCCCAGAAAGACCGTGCTGTATGTGTCCTATGTCACGAGAATGTTGTTTGCCGAACTTCAAGCGTTAAACGGCATTAAGAGACCAAACATCAGAAGTCGTTCAAGGATGAAACAGACAAGGCCGAATCAATAAGACGTGCTGTGTCAAGGTATGGGAAGCAGGCCAGCACCTTTAAAGCATTTGCCACTGCTAAAAATCACGCAACTGAAGCAAGCTTTCGCATTGCTCATTGCATTGCGAAACGTGGAAAGCCATTCACTGATGGAGAATAATAGGAGGCTTTCCTCTGTAGCTCAGATGTTTTGTTTGAAGGCTTATCAAACAAAGACACAATAAAATCAAGAATAAAAGACATTCCAGTGTCAGCCAGAAGTGTGGAACGAAGAATAGGAGAAATGGCAGAAAACGTGAAAGCGCAGCAGACCGCTGGTTTGAAAGATGCGACGGTGTTTAGCCTCGCACTTGATGAGAGCGTAGATGTGAATGACATGCCATGTTAGTTAAAGTGACCAAGTACCACCCCCAGATAATGGAGTTGAGCAAAGGAAAACAGGGCCAGGGATCACATTGATTGTTAGGACTGTTTACATGGCTTTGCATACATAGCTCTTTGCAACCAAAAAAAAAAGTTTGTTGTGGTTGGAATAAAAGAATAAAATGTAAGTAACAACCACATAATTATATAAATATAAAGTATAATTCATACAAGTAAGACCCTTGTATAATCACCATCCAGTTAGGCCTACTTATTAAAATGATAACCATAGGGAGCGCAGTTAGCATTGCAACTTTGGTAGAAATTGAGCGCTCCAATTTGCTTAAAGTTGTGCTACGCATCACAAAGTTTAGTTGTCTTAGATGTTATGTTGGTCATTTTGTTCAAGTTTCAGTTAGTTGACTGTTAGGCCTGTTTATTTAGCATACATGGCTTTGCATACATAGCTCTTTGCTGAAAATTGTTGTTCATGCAGATCAGTTGGTCTGTTTGGTTTGGTTTGATGTCGAGTCATAATTAATGTTGATATTGTGGTTGGCACACTGACTAACAAGAACATTTTAAAATGGCACTTCATATCAAAAAGGTTGCCTACCCCTGCTCTAGACTGTCGTAACGACAGATCTTTATTAGGGATACACAATATGCATTTTTTCTAACCGATAACCGATGTTTACCCGCTTCCCTGTGGCCGATAACCGATATCATAAGCGATATGAGAACAGATATAATTTCACATTTGATAACCTGTAGTTCATGCACACCTGAAGGTAAGAAAGGCTGTCATCCAGGAAACCGGAAATAAATGCTGCTAACAGCTAGCGGCTAACAAAGCACAGCACTACGAAAGTTTCAACTGTATTTTAATAACATCACAACATGCTGATAGAACATCAACATGCTAAAAACACATAACTACACATAATTAGATGATCACACAGTCCTTGCTTTTGAACACGTCCTAAAACGAAAGTATATTTACAAGCCATGTAAACCGATAGCCGATTACCGATAGCCTCCGGACAACAATAACAATGAATCAATTCCTCAAAGTATACATATTAAGAGAGCTATTTATAGCGGTTTCACGTATGCGAGTGGTGTAGCCCATATATGCATTGTGCGCATATTATGTGCATATACGACACGCGTGAAGCATTTCTGCGACACGCGTTTCTGTTAACTGTTTTCGTTCCCTCATCGCTGTATTCAATGCCAAAATCATATTCCTTCCATACAGCGTGCTTGCAATGGTGAATCTTCAGGTGACTTATGAGATTCGTTGTGTTGTAACTCGTAGACCTTTGCCCTCCTTTCCGAACTTTTGCCGAACATGTATTGCAAATTGCAAACGCACTATCTGCCTCAGAAACTCTGAAAAATGTCCACACCGGGGAAGCCATGTTTCGCTCTCGTCTCTACTTTGCGTGGCTGTACGCAGGCGCAGCATCATGAGCGTGACAACCGGAACTGGAAATATTTCTGGCTTCATATTATCGGCTCTATATCGGCTAAAATGTAATAAAACGATAAATATTTAATAACATTAATTTCCCATAAATATCGGCGCCGATAATATCGTGCATCCCTAATCTTTATGTATGTGGTGTGCTGTATTGGGAATATCGGCGCACACCACACACACAATGGAATCAGTATCCTCATCCTCCTGGACCTCTCTGCTGCCTTCGACACTGTCTCCCACACCATCCTCCTCAACCGCCTCTCCACCCACCTGGGTGTCACTGGTACAGCCCTCTCCTGGTTCACATCATACCTCTCCAACAGGGAACAGTTTGTCTCCATCCACGGCTCAAGCTCCCCCCCAGCCCCAGTCAACCAAGGCGTCCCGCAAGGCTCTGTACTCGGACAGATCCTCCGTCGTCACGGCTTTAACTACCACTGCTACGCCGACGATACCCAAATCTACCTCAGCTCCACCCCATCCTCTCCGCTCCCCCCCCAGTCCCTCATCAACTGCCTGCTCGAAATAAAAACCTGGATGACATCTAACCTCCTTGTAGCACCCTATAATGTAATAATTTCCTGATAATGTAATAACACCTGATAATGTAATAAAATGTCCACTTAACTCCATCGGAAATGTAATAAAACCCAATAATGTAATAATTGACCAATAATGTAATAAAATAACCTGACTGATATTGTAATAACATTTTTACTGATAATGTAATACCTTATTACATTATTGGGAATTTCTTACACTTTCAGGTGGGTCTTTTTTGTTTTTAAACTGATAATGTAATACTTGACAGATAATGTAATACTATGTTCATTTTCAATCCAGAGTTCTACTTTTTTTTTTTTAAGAATCTAAGACTGTTGTATACACTGGATTTAAGAATCTAAGAATCTTATTTACACTGGATTTAAGAATCTAAGAATCTTATTAACACTGGATTTAAGAATCTAAGAATCTTATTAACACTGGATTTAAGAATCTAAGAATCTTATTTACACTGGATTTGAAATAACAGAATGACTACTGGGTTAAATGACAGACTTGCATATGTGCAGAGGAAGATGATGAAAGTGATATAATAACAATTTATGAGGGGATATGTAGGCCTATGTTTGTGTCAGGTGTCATGTAAGTGTGTATGTAGGTGTTGAATGAATGAATGCATATGGACAGTGGGTGCGGAAAGTATTCAGACCCCTTCAGTTTTCCCACATTTTGTTGTATTATAGAATCAATTTAAAATGGATTAAATTAAAATAATTTGCCATCAATCCACACACAATACCCCAGAATCACAACATGAAATCAAAAAATCTACAAAATTGTACTAAACGTAATGCTTTGTAGTAAAACCAAATAAACACATTTCCTGCAAAACACAATTATGGATACGAGAGAGATTATTTTTTACATTAAGGGATTATTTTTTGCCATTCGGTTATAGTCCAATTTTGTAGAGTGACTGGCATGATGTTGTCCCATCGGCTGTGCTTTTACCCCTCCACCATTCAACTTTTTTGTAAGTCTCCCCAGGCCTCAGGGTCACATTCCTGAGCAGTTTTGTTACTCTCCATTTTCTCAATGTTTTATGGCAACCTGATCTACACAGAGTCTCATTGACTCCTATGCAAATTAGAAACCCTATAAAAACAAATATGTTCATTCCAAAAAACTTATGGAGTCATTTGTTGATGACATTTTTGCATTTTAGCTTTTAGAGTGTCATAGCAAAGGGTCTGAATACTTTGTACATGGGGGGTTTCTAGTATTTCAATTTTAAAAAGTTTACTAACATTTAAAAAAACTGATTTCCTGTTGTGATTCTGGGGTATTGTGTGTGGATTGATTGCAAATTATGTTAATTTAATCCATTTTAAATTGAGGTTATAATACAACGAAATGTGGAAAAACTGAAGGGGTCTGAATACTTTCCGCACCCACTGTATACCCTCCTCAAATGAAGAGTTACCAAAGGTTTTGTTCATGTCCCTGAGTAATCTGCACATATGCAAGTCTGTCATTTAACCCAGTAGTCATTCTGTTATTTCAAATCCAGTGTAAATAAGATTCTTAGATTCTTAAATCCAGTGTATACAACAGTCTTAGATTCTTAAAAAACAAATTGTAGAACTCTGGATTGAAAATGAACATAGTATTACATTATCTGTCAAGTATTACATTACCTGAAAGTGTAATAAATTCCCAATAATGTAATAAGGTATTACATTATCAGTAAAAATGTTATTACAATATCAGTCAGGTTATTTTATTACATTATTGGTCAATTATTACATTATTAGGTGAAGTGGACATTTTATTACATTATCAGGTGTTATTACATTATCAGGAAATTATTACATTATAGGGCTTACACTCCTTAAACTCAACAGTAAGAAAACAGAGCTCATGGTTGTGGCACCCAAGGCGCTGCTACGGAAAGTTGGGGACTTCGACGGCTGCTCCATCTCCCCATCCTCCGAAGTCCGTAACCTGGGCGTCATCCTGGACTCCACCCTCTCCTTCCAGTCCCACATAAAATCCTTCACCAAATCCGCCTTCTTCCACCTCAGAAACATCTCCAGACTACAACCTTCCCTCACTGACTCCGTTGCCGAAACCCTCATTCACGCCTTCGTCACCTCCCGTCTGGACTATTGTAATGGAGTCCTGTTCGGTGTTCCCAACAAAGCCCTGGACAGGCTCCAGTACGTGCAGAACTCAGTTGCTAGGGTCCTCATCCACACCAAGCCCTGGCAGCACATCACCTCCACCCTCATTCACCTCCACTGGCTCCCGGTCAAGTCCTGCATCACTTACAAAATCCTCCTCCTCACCTACAAATCCCTCCACGCCTGCGCCCCCCAGTACCTCACTGACCTCCCCCAGCATACCCCTTCCCGGAGCCTGCGGTCCGCAGACATGGGCCTGCTATCCACCGCCCGCACCAACCTACAGACCTTTGGGGACAGAGCCTTCAGCGTGGCCGCACGAACTCTCTGGAACTCCCTCCCCTGATAGAGCTTTCACACCGGCAAAGAACCGTGCCGGTAGTCTGGAACCGGCCGGCGCGTTCAGACCGAAGCTCAATTGGTTCGGAACCTGAAAAGTTGGTTCGCAGCGGGCACCAAAAAATAGTGGTTCTCAAGCGCGAACCAAAACGTAGAACAGTCACGTCGTCAGTGGGTGTGTCCTATTCTAGGCTGCAGAGACCAGCAAGGAGGAAGTAGACAAAATGTAATCTAATCATTAGTGATCAAAAACAATATCAAAAGTCTCATTATTCTCTCTATCTTCCTCACATGCTCAGCAAACAAACACACACGCACACGCGCGCGGACATGCGCGAACGCGAATTTCGTAAGCCATTTCTATTCCAGTAACGGAGCAGCTGATTAGTAAAAGAACGCATATAGAAAGTGTCTTTTGTTTTGTTTCACAGAAAATTGTGTTTATTTCAGATACTGTAGTGGAAGATATTATCCTCTTTTCCAGTGATGTAGCCGCCATCTAGTTGTGAAATGTTTGTTTATCCCGCCCCTTCATCACCCAGCGTTGATGACGCGGATGGTTCTGGTTACACTGGTATGAACGCGGGCTCGTTCGCCAGACAGCACCAACGTTCAGAGGTTTCCCAACGCGAACGCGAACCGGCACGGTTCTTTGCCGGTGTGAAAGCCCTAACAGTGATCCGCAATGCCCCCACCCTGGACTCGTTCAAATTAGCCCTCAAAACACATCTGTTCTCCAAGGCCTTTGGCCCCTAGTACATTTTTCAGTTTTGCTTTGTTTGTTTTCTGTTCTGTCTGTCTGATCATTCCCTTGAATTGTAAAGCGTCCTTGGGTTTTTTGAAAGGCGCTATATAAATTAAAGTTATTATTATTATTATTATTATTATCTTTCGACGCAACATGGGCTAAAATTACAGGAATGCCATGTTGCCACGCTGGCACAAATATACTGTGCTAATAATGTTAGCGCCGCGCAGGCAGGCTTAGCATATTTATTTATTTGTATTCATTTAATCTTTATTTAACCAGAAGGTCCCTTGCGATTAAAATCAATTTTTCGAGGCAGACCTGGCCAACAGCACAACAGTTCAGGTACAAGTTTACACAATTGGAGAATAAAACATAATAAAAACAGACAAGGGACGAGAGATAAATATGATAGAAAATCCATTTTAGGAATAGCAACTGTCTACTAGCACTCTACTGCACTCTACTGCACTTTACTGTCACACAATTAATCAGAGTTTTGAACTCCCCCAGGGAGATGAGATTATTAACACTACAACAGCCATGGGTGGGGTCATTTGACCTAGTAAGTAAAAAAATAATTAAACTCACCTTTTCAGGACCCACCTTTCATGACTTTTCCTAGATGCGTTCTACCACCCAGTATCCTTACATTTTTTAAATCTACCTTGTATAAAGCTCTTTCTACAACAGGGTTTACCCAAGTTACATACGCAATAGTGATAGGATATTGTATGTCTATGTACAGACAATTATGAATGATGGACTGTACAGTAGGTCTCCCAGTTGAGTGTTGCACGCTATAGCTACCGCAGCAAAGTAATTGCAACAACCTACATTTGATTATGTCTGTAATCGTCAACGAATTTCCATGCAACATGGAACAAATAAAATTCCATTTATAATACAGTATATCATGTAATCAAGTGTATTTTTGCAGCTTGATAATGTATTTGATAGTGAGTGAGTGTGTGTGTGTGTGTGTGTGTGTGTGTGTGTGTGTGTGTGTGTGTGTGTGTCTGACATGGGTTTCAAACGATTTCCCCGGTACCTCCCTGCTCCAACATGACAGGTTGTCGGGTCAACAAGGTTCGGGAAGTAAGCCTGTTCCGCTAGATAGTATAGGTATGTAGATAGTATCGGCATGTAGATAGTATAGGCATGTAGATAGTATAGGTATACTTGATCTTGATGTATACCTTATCCAGTGTTTTTTCTCCTCTTGTTGCACATTTAACATGCTGATAGAACTTCGGTAGTACTACCTTCAGTTCAGCATCAATCAATCAGTGGCAGAGGAAATTCATTCGTGGCGGCCCGCCTTTAGCGCTTTGAATTGCCCCTGTTGTATCAAATGTGCTATACAAATCAACTTGCCTTGCCTAAACGTATATATTAAAATTAAACTTGCCTATGTAACCCTGTATATGTTCCTATTTTTACAGACCAGCAGAGCTCCAACCCAGGTTCAGACAGCGAGCCCAGCTCCACCACACCAGGAAACCATAAACAACACAGGAGCTCAAGGCGGAAGAATCACCATAAAACACACCCACAGACTAATGCAGGAGTCCTGAAGAACCATCAGAGAATACACACCGGAGAGAAAACATACCAGTGCTCCCAGTGTGGGAAGAGTTTCAGTGTAGCAGGAACCCTAAAGATGCACCAGAGAATACACACAGGAGAGAAACCATACCAGTGCTCCCAGTGTGGGAAGAGTTTCATTGATGCAGGACACCTGAAGACGCACCAGAGAATACACACAGGAGAGAAACCATACCAGTGCTCCCAGTGTGGGAAGAGTTTCAGTCAAGCAGGAACCCTAAAGGATCATCAGAGAATACACACAGGAGAGAAACCATACCAGTGCTCCCAGTGTGGGAAGAGTTTTAGTCGAGCAGGAGACCTGAAGAAGCATCAGAGATTACACACAGGAGAGAAACCATACCAGTGCTCCCAGTGTGGGAAGAGTTTTAGTGACGCAGGAAACCTAAAGATACACCAGAGAATGCATAGAGGAGAGAAACCATACCACTGCTCCCAGTGTGTGAAGAGTTTCATTGATGCCGGTCACCTGAAGAGGCACCAGAGAACACACACAGGAGAGAAACCATACCACTGCTCCCAGTGTGGGAAGAGTTTCAGTCAAGCAGGAGACCTGACGAGGCATCAGAGAATACACACCGGGGAGAAACCATACCACTGCTCCCAGTGTGAGAAGAGTTTCAGTCAAGCAGAAAACCTAAAGATACACCAGAGAATACACACAGGAGAGAAACCATACCAGTGCTCCCAGTGTGGGAAGAGTTTCAGTCAAGCAGGAACCCTAACGAATCATCAGAGAATACACACAGGAGAGAAACCATACCAGTGATCCCAGTGTGGGAAGAGTTTCAGTCAAGCAGGAACCCTAAAGGATCATCAGAGAATACACACAGGAGAGAAACCATACCAGTGCTCCCAGTGTGGGAAGAGTTTCATTCAAGCAGGAGACCTGAAGATGCATCAGAGAATACACACAGGAGAGAAACCATACCACTGCTGCCAGTGTGGGAAGAGTTTTAGTCGAGCAGAATTCCTAAAGATACACCAGAGAATACATGCTTAACGTAGTACACCAGAGAACTATGCTTAACGTAGTTTTTCTATTTTTTAAGTAATTGTTTGATTAATGTGGATTGTACACACACACACACACTCACACACACACACACGCACACACACACACACACACACTCACACACACACACACACACATGTGTTTCTGATTTTTTAAGTAACTGTTTGATTAATGTGGATAGGCTCTTTGTCCATACCAAGCTTTTGCCGTGCATATAGTATGATATGCATTGTATATTTTGTGACTTGCATTTACAAATAAATACATTTATCTAAGTAAGTGAATTGTCTATCAATCAGCATCACAAGACAAAAACATCTCTGCTCGGGCCAGGGGCCATTGGCAGTCATAATGCTGGAGGAAGGAAGATTTGTTTAATGATTACAGTAGAGCAGGGGTATTCAATTACAAATTCAGTTGGGCCAGATTTGAAAACCAAGAAATGTTCCTGGGCCAGACATTTTCAGCGACCAGTAGCCTAGGCACCAGGTAATGACACATTTCAAACCAACACAAATGAATGTAGGCCTAATGAAATACAAGCAGTTTATTTATAGTTTTCCTTTTAAATTAGGTAACATCTGACACAGGCACGTCAAAAAGACTTGACTGAACACAATAAAAGAGCTGTAATTGAACAGAACCTAATAGCAATACTTTTTTCACTTTCTAGGTAAAACAACAACATTTTGGTCTCAACTGACCCATGCACATCTCAAAGTGCATAAAAAAGTGTACATATACCAATAAAAAAAAAGTCCTTTTGTAAAATAAACATTTTGGTCATAGCTGACCCAGGCACATCACAAAGTGCTTTTAACTGAATGAAAATAACCATCAATGCCTTGAGTGCACAATTAAACAAGTTACAGTTACAGTTAAACAATAACATTGAATCTAATCTAATCTAATCTTACCCCGCTGACTTTCTTAGTGTGAGAAGTGACATTTCTTATTCTGAACAAGAGCAGTGACATTTGGCTCATAAGATGTCAATGCAATCCGAAGGCATTGGTGAAGAGTACTGTTAGTCAGGGAACAACGAGAGCTGCTTTTTATTGTGTTCATGTGTGAGAAGCTTGCTTCACAGGTGTATGTTGATCCAAACATACTGAGCACATGGATTGCTACTTTCTTAATGTTAGGGAACTGGTGCACGTTGACATCACTCCAAAACTTCGCAGGTCCATTAGTGCGAAGCTCCTGTGCCATGGTTAAGGATGACTGCATGTCAACAAGTTCAAGTACGAATTTCCCCTCGTCGATGGAAGGCACCACTCCCTTTCCTCTGGTGGATAAGTCCCCTTCTATTGCAGCAGTGAACGGGTCTCTGGCAAAGCCCATCACCTCTGCGGGCAGAGCAAGCCCATCCAGTCGACCAGCAAAGTTCTCTTTCAACCTCGCAATGAAATCAGTCATCACATCTGTGATTTGTGCCGGGGATGAGACGCATTTGCGGAGCGTTGGAAAATGCAGCATTCGGCCGGTGCACAAGTCGGCCGCGAAAAGGTCCAGTTTGATTTGAAACGCGCGCGTCTGTTCCACAAGATCAATCACAGTTTTGTCTCTGCCTTGTAGCCCCACATTTAGGTCATTCAGGTGTTTGAACATGTCACTCAGAAAGCAGACATCAGCCATGAAGTTGTCGTCCAGTATGCGATTCAAGTGTGTTTCTGCCTTTGTTTGCTTGCTGCTGCTGCGGAAAGTTGTAATCTCCTCTCTGAGATCACAGAAACGCTCCAGTGCCTTGCCTTTGGACAGCCACCTGACGTCGTTGTGCAAAAGCAGGTCGTGGTGCTCAGCAGACATTTCTGACAGCAGCTTGCGGAATAAGCGATGTTGGAGGCTCGAAGTGGAGCGAATAAAATTAATTGTAGCCATCACATTGTCCATTGTTGTTTTAAGCTCCCCGCTGAGTTTTGCGCACAACACCGTCTGATGCACAATGCAGTGTAAGGATGTTATCTGAGGTGCAACAGCGGACCAGCGTGCTGTCAAACCATTTACTCTCCCTGTCATGGATGGAACCCCATCCGTCACAAGCATTCCCACACGCTTCATATCTAGACCATTGTCTTTGAAAAATTCTGAAATGTTCTTAAAGACTATCTCGCCAGTTGTGTGTCCTTCTAACGGCAGTAAACCGAGCAATTCCTCTCGGAAGCATTTGCCGTCAAAAAAACGGACATATATGCACAATTGTGCGATATCGGTTCTGTCTGTGGACTCGTCTACTGCTATAGACATAACATCAGCTTTCTTCAGTTCTTTTAACAGTGTTTCAAACACATCTGTAGCAAGAATTTCAACCCTGCGAATGTTTGAAGTGTCTGACAGGGGAACGTTTTTAATAGCAGATGACACACTCGTTTTAATTTTGCTGTCAATTATCACTTCATCTATGACGGCCAGCATACAGTCTTTCATGGTTTCAGAATCAGTGAATGGCCTTTTCTTCTTTGCTAAGATCCAGGAAACACGAAGGGATGCTGCTGTACCTCTCTCTTGGGCTGTGCATGTCCGTACCATCGTTGTACAGCTCCGATTGTAGGATGCAATCAAACTCTGCACTTTTGCAGCCCTCTCCTGAGATCCCTCTGGAAAGTTGGCCCGGAAAGTCGGGTGTTTCTCCATGTGGTGCCTCCGAATATTGTAATCTTTAAGTACCGCAACGCACTCATTGCATATTAAACACATCGGTTTGGCATTTGGACTTTGTGGTAAAATAAACACGTATTTTTCAGTCCAGGCAGAGTTAAACCGACGGTTTTCATCGTCAATTTTGCATTTCAGGGTGGAGAAAGTCGAAGACATTTTTGGAGTTGATATCGGACTTCTAGCTAGCCTGCCTACAGAACGTGAATATAACGCTCTAGCAACAGTCAACCCAATCAGGGCATTGTTTGTTAAAGTGTGTCTAGCAACGTTATATTAAACAATGCCCTGATTGGGTTGACTGTTCACACGCTCACACGTCACACCTTGCCACGCCCAATGCGTGATATTTGAGAGCCCTGGTGTTATATTCACGTTCTGTAGGCTACTATTGTATTGTAACGATCCTGTATGAGGCCCGTTAACAGCTCCACCAAGGGAGTTAACTATCTTGGTCTAATGGTTAGCGCGGTCGTCGGTTATGCGGGAGATCGGGGTTCGATTCCCGCATGGGGCGAGTTACACTACCAAGTCTCCGTTCGCTACAGTATGAACACTCGCGAAATACGTTTTTCTCTGCTTTTATGGCTGGGCCAATCGGGGGTCGCGTCTGGGCCGCATGCGGCCCGTGGGCCGCTAATTGAATAGGCCTGCAGTAGAGAAACTGTACAGGGGGGTTTGGGCAGGGTCCCACACTAAGGCTTGTTAGTGCATTTTATGTTCGGACAAGTGAAATTCCTCCTGCAATTGTCTGACGAATGTAAAAACAAAAAGAAATCAATGTGATGGCAGCTGGTGTTTGGAGCTACAGGCGCAGAATATAAAGTGGTCAAATCGGTCGTCAAACTATTTATGACCTAAAAGTCAGATTTTCAGGGTTTTTTACAACACACAACAAAGTTTTGAAGTACCCACTCAATATGTTTTAAAACAGTTTCACGATAATTATATATGTGTACTTGATCAGCAAAATAAGCTTTTTTTCAGCCTGATTTCTCCCGGCTTGGGGGAGGGGGTGAATGGTTTCATTGTTTTGTCAAAAAAATCTACCTTTGCACTCGATCAAATGTCAGGACCCTCCTTTCATGACTTTTCCTAGATATGTGCGTTCTACCACCCAGCATCTTTACATTTTCAAAATCGAGTTAGTATTAAGCTGAGTTGTGTATTTGCCTTGGAATTCGGCTGCCATCTTTTTCTCCAAGGCTGCAATTATCTTATTATTTACATTTACATTTTTGGCATTTAGCAGACGCCTTATTCCAAAGCGACTTACAATCAATACATTTGAATACCAAGCATGTGAATCAGCAATCCACCATTCGTTGCAGGAAGAGTAATCTAGCTCGGGCCCGGGGCCACTGATAGAAGGAAAAACCTTCTCCCTATCGCCTTCTACTAATTTGTATTTTTTTTTATTTATTTTTTTACTGGAGAAACTTAGAACCAGTACAAGGGGGGCAATAGAAGTTCTTAGGGACACAGAAGAGGGGAAAGCGGGTGTCTTTAGGAGACGTAGTGGTGAGGGTCAGAAGATGTCTCAGGAGGAGCAGTTAAGATGTAACCTGAAGAGATAGGTCTTCAGTCTACGACGGAAGATCGGTAGTGACTCTGCCGTTCTGACAGCCGTGGGGAGCTCATTCCACCAGCGGGGAGCCAGTGTTGTGAAGAGACGTGATCGGGCAGCCCGACTGCTGTGTAGAGGAGGTGGGGCCAGTTATGTATATGTACAGACAGTTATGAAAATGATAAATAATTGTGGATTACTATTTACAATTAGTAGTCTCCTGATCTCGCTACATTTTGAGCGAGTCTGTAACTACTTTTGTTTCAGCCCATTCTTGCCTATAGACAACTGTACAATCATTCATAGTGAGTTTATTCACCCAATAAAGTAAAGATGAATAATACTGCCCTTCACCTTATTATCAGATGTTCATAAGGGCTCTGCACACAGCGTGCGATTTCTGTTGCGCGTCAACATTCCATTTTGAAGTTTGAATGGAAGTCTATGAGAACATCGCATTTCAACACACATGGCCCCGATTTTAATCGCACGGCGAAAATTCGATTCCATTCATTTTGAATGGGAAAAAGCACAAATTTGACAGTGCGACAAAACTCGCACGCCGTGTGCTTTGTCCCATTCAAAATGAATGGAATCGAATTTTCGCCGTGCGATTAAAATCGGGGGCGTGTGTGTTGAAATGCGATGTTCTCATAGACTTCCATTCAAACTTCAAAATGGAATGTTGACGCGCAACAGAAATCGCACGCTGTGTGCAGAGCCCTATAGACCTGTGTCGGCAATGATAATAATACACAACAGGCAAGACGGTTGTACCATAGATATACGCAGATTAATATTTGTAGATTCGTTTTCGAACATTAGATAGGCCTAGTTGATTTTGGCTACATTGTAGTAGCCAATTGTCTGCTCGCCAACTAAAGCACTTGGTTATAAACATACATTCATTCATTCATTCATTCATACTAGGCTCTGTTTCTAACAAGTAGGCTTCTAACAAAATCACTGTATGGGACAACTCGTTTCTAAAAAGTGAGTTACAATCACTTGATGTAGGCCTAATGGTTGATGGGGAGGGTTGATGATGGCTCTCGATTGTTTCCGATCAACAAAGACAAAGACATCGGGTTTCCCCTGCTCCACCACGTCCCAACGGTGTGCTTCTGTAACCATTTTCTCCTCCTTGTTGCATTAAAAAAAATCAAGACTCGCTCCTCTCAGGAGACCACTATTTATAAATAATAATCCACAGATAGGCACAGTCACAGTGCTACATGAAAATATCTAGCCACACACCACATATCATACCTCCGCCCTATGTATTTATCATCATATTTCTCAATATAAAACGGAGGTACGATATATGGCAGATATATGTATGGTATATTATGGCAGTTTCTGGCGCCTGTCCCGTTCTGTTCAAAGAATATTATATAAAACGCATCACATGTTTGTCATTGTGTGAAAATGTTTCTGTAGTGAAGAACCTTGGTTCAATCTGGAGCTGATCAACTCCGGACGGCAATAGCTCGTTGTGGGTGCAATTGTGCAAGAATAACACTATTTACAGCCCTGTCATTTATTGCTATATTTATTACTGTTATATATAAATGTGAACATTACAGATACCTGGTCAACACAGATTGGGATTCCAAGGAAATTACATGGAACTATGTGTGCCGCCATTGGTGTGTGAATGGGTGAATGAGAGGCCGTTGTAAAGCGCTTTGGAGCAGCTTTGGATCAGCAAAAAAGGCGCTATATAAGTGCAGTCCATTTACCCGTTACCATTTGTGAAAGGGACAACATTGCAATATATATTAGTTATTTTTTAATAATGATGATCAACTTTCATTCGTTAGTGATGAAAACTCCCGCAGTCTCGATCAATCTCCTAGATCAATCTCCTCTCCACTTACGTTACATCTACAATGGCATGCATACGTTATTATATTATATGTGTTCCTTTTCAGCTGACTCTCTGCTCTGTCCCCGCTTCTCTGGAACTTTATGCATTTTTAGAGGTAGTGTCTTGTCATTTTCTCTTCTTGTGTGACATCGCCATCCAGCGATTTTTGTGCGTCAGTACACACTCCCCCATTGTGAAGAGTGGCCGTGTGATTCGACACCTCTTCGCGCTAAAAGTAGGTAAAAAAACGTCGCTGTTCTAGTGTTAAGCCAAGGACACTGTTTAGTTTTAGGCCTATTGGAAGGCAACCATGTGTAAATAAATAGCCTAATGTCTCACAATGTGGAATCTGAACAATCAAAGAATGTGTGATGACAATTTATACTTAATTTTTTCAATAAAGTGCAAAGGCTTTTTTCTCATTAACATTTTATTGTACAGATCTTTCTTTCAAAACTCAAAACATACCTGAATAAAAAATGGCACAGCAACAAAACTGGCATAAATCAAGGTCAACATTCTTGTGTATCTTCAAAAGCAGTTTCACTCATCAATAACACGGTGAACCTGAATACAAAATGGCACAGCCATAAAACTGGCATAAAACAAGGTCAACATTTCAACAAGTATCTTCAAAAGCAGTGCAACTGCATGAAAAAAAACAACGCTAACAAATAGTGTAAAGTAATTGTAAACAACAAATATAGTAAACAGTAGTGCAGATTTTGTAAACGCCTTGAATTACATGTCAATTGTCAGAGTCGCATAGCCTCTGAGTAAAAGATGGCTGAGGAACCTGAGGTGGCATCGGTATCGGTATCGGTAGATCTTGAGGAAAAAAATCGGTGATCGGTATCGGCCCCAAAAATCCAGATCGGAGCATCCCTAGTGGCATGTACTGAAGGTGGTGTGGTAGGGGTTGTGTTGGTGCCAAGGTGTGTGGGTGAGATGCATACATTGCTGCTGCTGCTGGATTATATGAAGTTGGTGATCTAATGTTAATTTCAGAGTCCTGGGCATCATACAGCAGTGTCATGATGTTTCTTTTGACCCTTGTTTTGATTGATAGGTCTTTTATTTGCCTAAGTTCAGTTGCAACCTGATTTCCAAATGAAGCCTCTGGATCATCGCGCTGCTTGGCACCGATAGCCAGGACTTTTGACGACATCTGCTTTAAGGTAGCAAGCGAGAAAAAAGTGTAATATGCCATCAAATGCTACATTCACAAGGTGACCGTGCAGACATGTGAAAGAAGTGTTTTGTGGTTCATGAGAGCTCTTGCTATTGTGTAGATTTTATACCAAGTGATGTTCTTTGAAATGCATCACTTTGTGTGACATCTCAGCAAAAACAAGAGATATCCCTTGAACCACAGAACGCTTGTTTCACATGTCCACACAGTCACCTCATGCAGAACACAGAGGTATAGGCCTATGTTACTTACGGTGGTCTCACTTGGGCGGTGGACAACATGTTTTTTGAGGAAGTCCATGATCCTCAAAAGCCAAGACTGCCTGGGTGTTGGATTCTTGGTCCCACTCCCACTTGCCTGTGGTTTCAGCAGACGTGTATATTGGGTCCTCAAAGATGTGGCCCTGGTCTTCACCTCCTCAACTGAAAAGAAAAAGAAAAACATTACAAGAGGTATTGTCATTGTATTTGCATGCATGAGCGTTATGAACATAATTATGTTCCATCATCAGCCAAGTGCTCATTTCAAACAGAAGAATGGACAATTGGGGCACAGACATTTCTTTTAATGCACACGCTCCCTTGCCCTCCCTCCCTACCTCTGTCTCTCCCTCCTCCATCTCTCTCCCTCCCCCTCCCTCTCTCCCTCCCTCTCCCCCCCTCCCTCCCTCTTCCCCTCTCACTCCCTCTCTCCCCCCTCCCTCCCTCCCACTCCATCCCTTTTCCTCCCTCTCTATATTGATTGTTTAATAATATTGTTGTTAGCTGTTACAGCTGGACTTTATTTCAGGCAAGCTGGGGTGGATAGCTGACATGTCAACTGTTGTTTTCATAGATCTAGATGTAGAGGTGGACATGTCTGACAAATGTAATAGTGATACAATTTCTCCAACCCTGCGGGCAGGCTCAAATAGCCTACTGCTCACGTGAAGCTATAGACTAGTGTTTAGCGAGTTTCGCTAGCTAGCTTGTTAGCTCACCTGGTTGTTGTAGGATCGTAGCAATTTCTCTCCAGCTCTTCTCTATATGTCCTGTGCCTGGAGGACGAGGGTGTTACAATGACCTGCATCTCTGCCTCCCCCCACCTGTCTCTAAAGCAGAGAGAGAGGGGGAGAGAGAGACAGAGACAGAGAGAGAGAGAGACAGAGACAGAGAGAGAGAGAGATTGAGAGAGACACAGACAGACACATCAGCAGTGGTAGGCAGCTTACATATGATGCCAGCAACCCTCCAGTCACCACCAGCTCACATGACCTGCTGACCGATGGTGACCTGGCCTGACCGAGACTACCTGCTGTCACCATGGTGAGGAAAGGAGAAGAGGGTTATATCAATAGGCCGTCCCTGAATGTAAATCATCCCTCACTCTCGCATACCCTCCTTTCTGTCTCTCTCTCTCTCTCTCTTTACCTAAGGGGTTTAGTCCCAGTCCCTCTCTTGGAGTCTGGAGGGTGGAAGATGTCTGCGTTGGCATAGATCTCATCCTCCATCTCCATGGTCCACCACAGTCTCAATGTTCACATGACTCTGCCAGGTGATCCGTGCAGCAGTCTTCTCATTGGAGAGACTGAGAGAGATACCCCAGTGAGACTTGTTATATAGGACTGGAGTCTGACAAGGCAGGCAGAGAATGTGATTGGCTGTTGGTAAGATATGGTAATCAGATGCGTCTGACCTAACACAACCCCCCAACCCCCCTCACCACCAGCTCAAGGGAAGTAAGAATAGAGATGTTGAGAACCTGTGGTTATATACCGTATGTGCAACTCAAAAAATTAGAATATCATGCAAAAGTTCATTTATTTCAGTAATTCAACTTAAAGGGTTAAACTTAGATATTATATTAAGAGTTGCACCTGTATACATGTGTAGATTGTGACAGCAGCTCTGACACACGGACACTGTGGTCCCCTGCAGTACTATTTTGGCATTCCACTCTTACACTAGTGCTTCTAGTGATACTAGTTCACTTCATGAAATGGAACCACTTCTGCAGATTCTGACACTTAAAAGTACAGCAAAACAGAAGTCCAGATAATGTTATGGTCTGGACTTCTGTTTTGCTGTGCTGTTTTAAGGCCAGAATTTGTCAGCGCACTGACGGCACTTGGGACTCATTGTCCCGTCTTGACGACTGCAACGCACTCCTGGCCGGGCTCCCCGCCTCCGCCATCAGACCTCTGCAGCTCATCCAGAACGCTGCTGCCCGTCTGGTGTTCAACCTCCCCAAATGTTCTCATGTCACCCCCCTCCTTCGCACCCTGCACTGGCTCCCGATAGCAGCTTGCATCAGAAGTAACAGCTGCAACCAAACTTCCTTCCTTCCTTCCAAAGTATACATTTCCACACTCACTGTCCCACAGTCATTGACACATCATCACATCACTCTCTATCTGTTGTCATCAGCTTTCGAGTAGTTTTTCTAAAGTATTTATTAATGTTTTGGGTTTATAGGAGGCAGACAAACAAGGGACAGGTGACACAAATTCTAATTTGGTGCAGAGAAAATGATTAAATTGTGATAGATTGATTTTATCCTTCGGTTGAAAATGCATTGATCTGAATGAGTACATGGACAGGCAAGAACATAATACAATACTGTGTCAGACTGAAGCAACAACAGTGAGATTAGACGATAGACAATTATTCCATCAAAGGTCACATATGGAGTTAAAACTTGACTGATTACATGTTTAAAAGCATGTTCTTACTTTTTGACTAATTTCATGCATAATTGTTGTAAGGTCACTTTTACAGGATGTATCAGCTAAAGTGCATAACAACCAACAAAGCAAATACTTGGCAACAGATTATACAAGACGAGTACAATTATAGAACCTTTAATTGAAGGTACTACACCCCTCCTCCACCCCTCCTACACCTATACTCCCAGTGTTTCCTCCAGGAATTTTTACATTGGTGGCGGATAGCCCTGACCGCGAAATTTTTTCGCGTGCACGCGCATGACACGCGCGCGCACGCGTTTTTTTTTTTCTTCTTCTAAACAACGACCTCATTTCAGCCAAAACTAGAGGATGGCCAAAAAAACAATAATGAATATACAGAATATAAACTTGTGACTGACAGTCACATACACACACACAAAGATCATCAGCTATTATATAATACGAAGTAGGCCTACATGAGCACAAAAGCGGCTAACGTTACTGATTAACTGTTTACTGTAGTGCAGAGAGATGGTAGTCGTAGGCGGCGTATCAAATGACAAAGCTAAACGTTTAATGAAGGACATGAACGATTGTCAACAACACACTCAAGCAGTAAATAGAACAGTCTAAACAACTTGGGTACTACGCACTCAACTGCGGACGGAACAATACTCTCAACCTATAGTTCCGTGCGTGAATTATGTCAACCCACCACATTACAGAAGTAAAATCACAGTCAGATGGAGCATTCGGTAAACAGCTGAGTATCAGCTGAGTTAAAGAAAACAAACTCTTACCTTTGATGACACCCACATCAGCCCTGTTTTCCCGTACTTCTCCCGTGTGTCTCTGAAGGTCCAAATGTTCCCTGAATTTTAGCTGCATGTTTTTCCAGCATGTAATTCCGTTGTCAATAAAAAAATCGTCTCCCCTTCTTTTCCCCTTGACAATCCTGTGTCGTTGCTAAAGTGACGGCACATAAGAATAGTTTTTTGACTTGCTAATGTCTGCTGATACACCAACACAGCTAGCCGATGCTGATGGCTCTCCCGCTGTAGTTGTAGCTGGTGGTGGTGGTACCCCGCCATAAACGCTGTTAGCTGATCCACCACCTAGCTTCTTTGGTCCTGCCAGCCATGCAGTTTCGGGTCGCTCATAGCCACTGCTAGCTTCAGCAATGTTTGAAGTGTCTGGGACATCTTTTTTCTTGAAAATTCCATCCATCTGTCGCTGTTTTCGTTTAATTTTTCGAAGAAGCTCTCTGGACTGCAGCTGCTCCCGCGTTAGCATTAGCATCCATTTTTTCTTCTCCCTTCTCACCGTCACGAGCTCAAATGACACTTGTCGGCCGATCTAACTCTTAACACTCACTTACAGGACTTCTGACACCATGTCGTGTTATTCTATTAAACATACACGTGAGTCCTTCTGTATTTAAATGTAAGTGTCTTTATTTTAACTCGCTCTGTAAGCTCTACAATACCGGTCTCTTGTTGTCTCGTCGTAACCTGCCCACCTGACCTGGGGGGTATTCCATCAACGTCGCTAAAGGAAAATCCTGGCTTATTTTTGATAACTCTCGCGAGACCAATCAGAATATGCCTGGATATTTTTAAGAACTCTCGCGAGATTTATCAGACTAAACCTGGATTTTCCCTTTAACGATGTTGATGGAATACCCCCCTGATGTCACTACGGTGGCCTGTACACAATAACAATAATACCACAGTTCACATTTAGACCAATCAGGAGCCCTTGTGTCACGTCGTCAACTGAATGTTATTAATCTGATTTTGGATCAGCGGTTAGAGAGAGATGGGCGTGGATTTAGGTGCACTTTTAGTCAACATCCATTATAGCGCTGATCTAGGATCAGATATATTTTAATCAGCTAAAATGTTCAGATTTTATTTTTTATTTTTTTGAGAACTTTTTTTTTTTTTTTGGGTGGACTGAATCAATTCGTGGCGGAGGAAATTCATTCGTGGCGGCCCGCCACCAATAAATGCATGAGGAAACACTGACTCCTCCTCGCCGAGGAGTAAGGGGAGGCCTGCTAGCTAGGCTGAGGAGAAGCCCAGACAAACCTGCTTTGCCGAGTATTTTCCTATCCAACGTCAGGTCCCTGACGAATAAGATGGATGAATTGAGACTACAAGTTGCCAAAAATAACATCGTGGGAGATAGCTGTGTGATTATTCTCACTGAAACCTGGCTAAATGAAACTATCTTGGACTCCGCGATTAGCTTGGAAGGATGGACCCTTCACCGGGCAGACCGCACGCAGCTCAGCGGTAAGTCCCGCGGAGGCGGCCTCATAATATCGACGAAGGATAGCTGGTGCTTAAACACGAAAACTGTAAGTAGCCACTGTTCCCCAAACCTGGAATACTTGACTGTTAAATGCCGACCCACTTACCTACCGAGAGAATTCAATGCAGTGTATATTACAAGCGTTTATATTGCACCAGATGCAGACGGTAGCTTAGCATTGGCGCGGCTATATGACGTCATCAGTGGTCAACAAAGCACAGATCCACAGGCAATTCACATTATAGCAGGAGACTTCAATCATGTCGACCTGAAGGCACTACTACCCAAGTTCTATCAGCATGTTAAATGTGCAACAAGAGGAGAAAAAACACTGGACAAGGTATACACCAACATCAAACGTGCTTACAAGGCTAGTCCGCGAGCTCATCTAGGCATGTCTGACCATGTGTCAATCCTCCTGATCCCAGCATACACTACCATGGGGAAAAGTGCTCCCATCACCACTAAGACTGTCAGAACCTGGCCAGAAGGGTCCGCTCCACTGCAGATCTGCCTAAATGACACCCCATGGCAGGAATATGAGCATGAGGACCTGGAACAGTACACGTCGTCGGTTCTGAACCACATAGTGAACTGCACCAACTCAGTCACCGTGGACAAACAGGTCCGGGTCTACCCCAACACGAAGCCATGGATGACTGGGAAGGTCCAAAAACTGATCAACGAGAGGGACAACGCCTTACACCGCTGTACAGCACCACCAGGGCTAACCTAAAGCGCGGAATCAAAGCGGCCAAGGCAGACCACAGAGAGAAGATTGAGGAATGCTTCCTGAGCAACGACTCCAGGCGGATGTGGCAGGGGGTTCAGCACATGACAAACTTCAGAGCCAACAGGCTCACGGCCACAGAGGACGACCCCCTGCTGGCGGGAAAGCTGAACACCTTCTACGCCCGGTTCGACGAGGGGCGAACGGAGGTAACCACAACACAAACACCACTCTCCAGCTCTCAGCAGCCTCACCCTCACAGAGCATGAAGTGAGACGCGTGCTGAAGGCGGTGGACCCCAGGAAAGCCTCGGGGCCAGATGGCGTCCTGGGACGGGTGCTGAGGGACTGCGCCGACCAGCTGGCCGGGGTTTTCACCAACATCTTCAACCAGTCCCTGTCCCAGGCCACCATCCCACCCTGCCTGAAAACCTCAACTATCATCCCAGTCCCGAAGAAAAGCACGGTGAGCTGCCTAAACGACTACCGCCCGGTGGCACTCACACCAATCATCATGAAGTGCTTCGAGAAACTAGTCCGGGCCCACATACTCACACGCCTCCCGCCCAACCTGGATCCATACCAGTTCGCCTACAGAGCCCACAGGTCCACAGAGGACGCCATCGCGACGACTCTCCACGCCACTCTATCCCACCTGGAGAGGGGAAACAGCTACGCGAGACTGCTCTTTGTGGACTTCAGCTCCGCCTTCAACACCATCCTTCCAGACAGGCTAGTGACCAAACTACTAGACCTGGGTCTATCACACTCTATATGTGCATGGATCAAGGACTTCCTGACCGACCGCCCCCAGAGGGTGCGGGTGGGCCCCCACACCTCCACAGCCCTCAGACTCAGCACTGGGTCCCCCCAGGGCTGCGTGCTAAGCCCCATCTTCTACAACCTCTACACCTACGACTTCACCCCCGTCCACCCCAGCAACTCCATCGTAAAGTTTGCAGACGACACCACCGTGGTGGGATGCATCTCGGGGGGGGGACGAGGCGGCGTACAGGGATGAGGTAGAGCAACTGAGCAAGCTGTGCAAGGTTAACAACCTGCTGCTGAACAAGTCAAAGACCCAGGAAATCATCGTAGACTTCAGGAGGAAAAAGTCCGAGATCCAGCCCTGCTCATCGACGGAGAGAGCGTGGAGAGGGTCTCAACCCTCCGATTCCTGGGGATGCACATGCGGGATGACCTGACCTGGAAGGACAACACAAAAGCCACCATCAAGAAGGCACAACAGCGGCTATACATCCTGAGAGTCCTCAGGAAGGAACACAGCAAGCAGGAGATACTGGTGACCTTCTACCACGGCGCAGTGGAGAGCATCCTCACCTACGGCATCTGCAACTGGTTCTCCAGCTGCACAACCGCGGAGAGAAATGCGCTACAGAGAGTCGTGAGAACAGCCCAGAAGATCACCGGCGCCCCCCTCCCCTCTCTGGAAGAGCTGTACAACACACGCTGTCTCAGGAAGGCCTCCAAGATCTCCAGGGACCCAACCCACCCTGGGTACGAACACTTTACCCGGCTGCCCTCGAAAAGGCGGTTCAGGACCATGGCCGCAAGGACAAACAGACTGAAGAACAGCTTCTACCACAGGGCCGTCCAGGCCCTGAACACAGCAAAGACCTAGGTTCTGGGCCCTGGACAGTCTGGACGGATTGATGGCAGCTGCTGGACTGAAAAAATCAGGTGTAGTGCTGAGGCACAAATATGTACATTTCAAGCCTGCAAACTGCGACACTTTAAATAAATGTGCAATAACACTATTGTGCAATATGACAACCCTAGTCGTCTATCTGTACAGTATAGTATAGTGGATAGTGTACATAGCCTTTATTTATGTAAACCAGCTCCTTCCCTTCTTGTGTTTTTTTTTTTAAAGTTTTTTTAAGTTTTTTTTTCTTTCCTAACACCAGGGGAGCCACCCCTCCTAAATTTCGTTGTTTGGTACCTGTACTGTAGCAATGACAATAAAGACCATTCATTCATTCATTCATCCTCCTCCACCAATCCTCCACCCTTCCTCCACCTCTACCGCTACACCTCTCCTACACCCCTACTACAACATCCCTTATTGGGGAAGGGTCCCAGTAGGGCCCCCAGCCTCCCCCGGACCCTGAGGTGGGAGAGGGGGTTGACCAGGTGGCAGAGGGGGCTGTGGGGGGGTCGACTCCCAGGAGCTGGCGGGTGGAGGACTCCCAGTCCCGGCCGAACTCCAGCCTGCTGCAACACACGGGTACTGACGGTCCGCCCAGGAGGCCCAGTCCACCGCCCGCCTCACCGCCAGCCAGCACTCTGACCTGGGGACACACACACACGCAGACGCACACAGACGCAGACGCACACACACACACACGCACATGCACGCACACGCACACGCAGACGCAGACACAGACACAGACACAGATGCGCACGCACACGCACACGCAGACGCAGACACAGACACAGACACACACACACACACACACACGCACGCAGACGCACACAGACACAGACGCACACGCACCCGCACCCACACGCACACAGACACAGACACAGACACACAGACACGCACACATGTTGATAGTCATATTGACATCATACCAACAAACATACACTATGGTTTCAATGTCTAGGGCTGTGTTCATATATCCGCTCTGAGACACTGGGTTCAACAGCATAAAGGGACCACGTAATTTGATTGGACAAGAGGCATTCCATGAGTGCTGATCAGATTTCCAGAGCAAATTTACTAACACAGCCCAGGGTTCTAGAGGTAGAGATGAGCCAGGGTTCTAGAGGTAGAGAGGAGCCAGGGTTCTAGAGGTAGAGATGAGCCAGGGTTCTAGAGGTAGAGAGGAGCCAGGGTTCTAGAGGTAGAGATGAGCCAGGGTTCTAGAGGCAGAGACAGCCAGGGTTCTAGAGGTAGAGAGACAGCCAGGGTTCTAGAGGTAGAGAGGAGCCAGGGTTCTAGAGGTAGAGAGGAGCCAGGGTTCTAGAGGTAGAGAGGAGCCAGGGTTCTAGAGGTAGAGAGGAGCCAGGGTTCTAGAGGCAGAGAGGAGCCAGGGTTCTAGGTGTGTGTAGTGTCGTACCTGGGCGGAGGCGCGGGGGCCAGGCGGAACAGCGTGAGCAGCAGCTCGCCCTCCGCCAGCCTCCTCACCCTCAGCAGCTAAAGGACCAGCAGGGTGGCGACCAGCCTCAGGATGTCAGCATGGGCCCTCACACCTGACACACACACACACACACACACACACACACACGTACACGTACACGTACACATACACATACACATACACACATAGTTGGGGGCCTTAGGGCTATATGAGGCTATGTTCGTGCAAATTTGTGCAAAAGCACCAGATTTGGCCCAGATGTAGCTCAGAGTTATGCTCTAATGATTTAGCCAGGGTGCCCGAGCCAACGACCACCGGGGTCGCCATGGCGGCCACATCAATATGGGCGCCCTCCGAAAAAGGTTTTGGCTATAACTTTTGAACCAAATTAGCTTCAAATAAAAACTTGGTGTCTTATTTATGTTTTATTGGCCATTAGAAACACATTGGAATGCTTATATTTATAATTGGGTGTGTCTGGACCCCTAATTTGCATATTTCCAAGATGGCGGCTCCCCGAAAATGAGTTTTACCATAACTTTTAAAAAAAAATCCAATATTGGCCCATTTTGAATGTTGGGGAGCATGTGGGAGGGCCAGACCTCGTGAACTTAAAGACAGTTACAATTTGAATTTGAATTTTAAAGAGCTGTTTACAGTAGTGTGACTTCATGCTTGTGTGCAAGTCATAAAGATGGACAGTAACGTGTACAACTACAATTTTCTTCCTCACGTAAGTTATAATTCATCATTCATCATCAGTCATTTTCATAACCTTACAATAATTCCAGGATCCCGCTCTCTGCACCTCACAACATTAGCTAGCTAGTTAGCTGGCTAGCTAACGCCCAGGCTCCACTATGGCCATCGAGCGTTGCGTCTGCGTTGCGTCCGGAATTGCTGTCAGCCAGGGAACGTTGCTTTTGTAATCAATGAAAGGTGCTCCACTGCCTACGTTGCTTTTGTAATCAATGAAAGGTGCTCCACTGCCTACGTTGCGTCCACGTTGCGTTGCGGCCGATGGCTGCGTCCAAAGTAAAAATTCGGCAAAGTTTGATTTCTGATGGCGAACGCGAACGTATATTTACAATTGTATATTGGTTGTTGGTTATAATTGTATATTGGTTGTTTTCTGGTGTTGTTTTCTTGTTTTGCTCTGTTTGTAGTCTACTTGATGTCTTTTTATCATCAGTTAAATCACCACAGCGGTTAATCCACTAGTAGAGAAGATACCAGATTGAAAATGCACGTAGCCAACTACTCTATAGCTCGTGCCTGGTCGCAGCTATTGCGAATTGTGAATCACCACAGGTGCTTGAAGCTTGTTGCAGAAATGGATGACGAACGGCTGATACCTGAGGTGGAAAAATCTATATTTTTATATGCGACAAATGACGGTGGAGCAGGTACAATGTCAAGTTAATGCAACGCCGATGGCGAGGTGACGCAACGCTGGTAGTGGAGCCAGCCTGTAATATTCTACAGTAGCTAGCTATCAAGATAACAATGACTGATGCCTTCTTCTGTTTACACAAACACAGCCCATTGTCATATGCATTCTTATCATTTCAATTGATAGGAGACATGCTGAAAATAAGGTATTGTCTTGTTTTACTTCTGTCTACAACTACTATTTCCTGCAACGACAACATGTAGGCTACAATTTCCTCAATCTCACGTAAGTCATGTATTATGTCATCACAATATGGCCTCTACCTCTACCTCTAGTAGCGGCACCATTAATTGGGACCTATGCTGTCTCTGCCAATGAGATGCTGATGAACCATTGCAAAGACCCAAAAATGAAGGACTTGTATCACTAGAAAGGGAAAAAAAGATTTCTTAGCTATTGCTAATGTTCTTCCTTCTTCTGTTAATGTTACAATTGATCAGTTGAATGACGGTTCAGGTATTGCAGCAACGCTTAAAACACATAATGCTATGTATCACAAACTCTGTAGAAGCTACTGTAGTAGTTGTCGTGTCAAAAGGGCTCCAAAGTATGACGTTGGCTCCTCCTTAGTAGTGAGTCCTAAAAAGCTTCGATCATGTCAACCCAAAGCCTGTGGCATTCATTGTGTCATATGTGAGGGGGAGATATGGATGACCTTCACAAGGCAGTAACAGATAATAATTCCGATCTGAAAAGCTGGGCAGAATCCTGTAAACATTTTTAGCTTCTTGGTAGATTAGTTACACAAGCTTCCGATGTGCACGCAGCAGGTGTGTACTACATGCCAAATGTTATCTCATGTTGCGATATGCAGCAAAACGGCAAGCATCTCATGACACTGCCAGGCCAGGGTGTCAGAAGGGGAAGCATCTACCAGTGAGTGGGGGACAACCTTTGACCATCTAACTATTGCACGAATTGTTGCTCTGGTTGAGGATTCAGTTCCTCCTTCACAATCTCCTATTACGGCAACTCTACAGGAACCTTATGAAAGAACACAGGTGTTTGTGTCTGATTATGAACCCCACACAACAACATTCAAGCAACATCTCCTCAGCTATCTGCCTGAATAGAGTGAACACCAGAAGGGGAGGGAAACCTACATCGCAAACAAGGAACAAGTGGCTAAGAGGAACAATTGGCTCAGGATGAGGCAATTCTGTTGATGAGGGCCGCCTTGGTTTTACACAAGTACTGCTTACAACGAGGCCACACATTTGACGGCTCCTTGACTGTCTCACAACATCTGTTGCTGAACCCTTACGAGTGTTCAATGATATCGTCCTCCATGGTCCAGAGTTCCTCAAACCCTGTGCAGCTAATACAGAAGATGCCAACCTGCAACCGAGAATAATAATAATAATAATAATAATAACTATATCTGTATAGTGCTTTTCCTGCAAATGTTGCAGCTCAAAGTGCTTTAATCATTATATAATCTTAATTTAATTATTTTGTAACTTAAATGCAATATTAAAAGGATGGGTTTTTATAATCTTAATTTAATTATTTAGTCAATATTAAAAAGATGGGTTTTTAGTCTTGACTTGAACATATTTGCTGAGGTTGCATCCCTAAACTGGCAGTGCATTCCACAATTTGGGTGCATAAAATGAGAATGCAGCCTCACCAAATCTCTTCTTTTGTACATGTGGTACACAGAGAAAACCAGCGTCAGAAGACCTGAGAGCTCTATTGGGCTGATATGCTAGCAGAAGGCCTGAGAGCTCTATTGGGCTGATATGCTAGCAAAAGACCTGAGAGCTCTATTGGGCTGATATGCTAGCAGAAGACCTGAGAGCTCTATTGGGCTGATATGCTAGCAAAAGGTCTTTCAGATATTCTGGTGCTATGCCAGTGAGAGCTTTATAAACAAGCAGAAGGATCTTGAAATCTATTCTGAACTTAACAGGAAGCCAGTGTAGAAAATAAAATAGGAGTTATATGAGGTCGTCTGCTTGTTTTGGTTAAAACTCTCGCTGCTGCATTTTGGACTAATTGTAGCTGGCCAATAGCTTTCTTCGTAAGACCAGAAAGGAGACTGTTACAATAGTCCAAACGTGTAATAACAAAAGCATGCATTAACACTTCTGCATCAGCTTGCCGGAGAAAATGTCTAACTTTTGCAATATTCCGTAGATGATAAAAAGCATTTCTAGTGATAGATTTGATGTGAGGCTCAAAGCTTAAGTCAGAATCTATATCAATATATATTATATTAATATATATATATGAGAATGTCAATGTCAGAAGTACAATGCATTTGGCGGCACCCATCACACCTGCAAGACCGACGCAATACGTCACAGCAAGGACATTGACATTTGCCAATCGACCTGACCCAAAAGCCAAACGAAAAAAAAAAATGCACTATGCAAATTAGGGGTCCAGACACACCCAATCATGAATATAAGCATTCTAATGTGTTTCTAATAGTCAAAAAACATAAAATAGACACCAGGCTTGCATTTCTAGTTCATTTGGTTCAAAAGTTATAGCCGAAACCTTTTTCGGAGGGCGGCCATATTGATTTGGCCGCCATGGCGACCCCGATGGTCGTTGGCTCGGGCGCCCTGGCTAAATCATTAGAGCATAACTCTGAGCTACATCTGGGCCAAATCTGGTGCTTTTGCACAAATTTGCACAAAAATATCCCTAAGGCCCCAACTAACACACACATCACACACATCACACACACAGTAAGACCATGCACCTGACACACCAAACACACACACACAAGTGCACGCACGCGCATGCACACACACACACACACACACACACATACAGCAGAGTCCCTACTGTACCAAGGGAGGAGATGCCTTTCTTCCTCAGGTAGACGTCGGCAAACACACACACACACACACACAGCAGAGTCTCTCCTGTACCTAGAGAGGCGATGCCTTTCTTCCTCAGGTAGACGTTGGCGAACACGTCCACCTCCACCTCCAGCAGAGCGCCCATCGCAGGGCTGCACTCCCAGTAGCCCTCCTACACACACACACACACACACACACACACACACACACACAACACCACCAGACACACACGCACACAACACACACACACACACAACACACCAGACACACACACACACACACACAACACAACACACACCACACACACACAACACACCAGACACACACACACACACAACACACACCACACACACACAACACACACAACACACACACACAACACACCAGACAAACACACACACACACACAAACACAACACACCAGACAAACACACACACACATACACACACAACACAACACACCACACACACACACACACACACACCACACACACACACACACACACACACACACACACACAAACAGGAGATGAGCAACTGTCCTCACCTGGCTCACCTGGTGTCTCTTCTACACACAGGTAGTGGATGAGGCGAGTTCCACTGCTTATCAGAGAGCTATGTGTTTTCATTCTGTTGTCATATTCCACTATCACTTAGAACAGGAAAACTTTGTTATCATTAACAAAAAGCATACATGTAGGATATGATAACTTTGTTTCCATGTTGTATGTATGGTGCGGCATGCAAGGCCCCTAACTTTTATTTTATTTTATTTTTTTACCTTTATTTTACCAGGCGAGACAATTAAGAACAAAATTCTTATTTACAATGCCGGCCTGCAATAAGGGGAAAGGGGAGGGGGGCTGAAAGATAAAACATGTTAAAAACAAAGCACAATAAGCATTAAACACATGCATGTAACACAAACAATACAACAAAAGCACTAACAGACATCAATAATGGAATACAACAGTAAGCACAAAAAGCAGACAGGCAACACAAGACAATACAATACAACAAAACACACTGGGACACAGCCAAAAAGCAGACAGGCAACACAAGACAATACAATACAACAAAACGCACTGGGACACAGCCAAGCAAACACAACAATAACCACTGAGACACGACCAATCAACACAGCGATACAACATGGACACTAAGACAGCCAGTAAACAAACCAATACAACGATACACACTGAGACACAGTCAAGCAAACATAAATACGGTACAACAATAACCACTGAGACACAGCCACCAAATACGTACAACAACAGCAATAAGCACTTACGAAACAGGCCAACAAACATTAGAAAACAGTATTAACATTAACACAGAAAAGCTTAAAAGCAGAGAATGAGCAGACATGAGTGTATGGGGGCATAAAAACAAGTGCAGGTGGACAGAGGGGGTGTGTAAAGGGAATGAATACAAGTGCTGCCCTACAGAGAAGAGAAGCATGTGCAGGAATCAGTGAGGGTGTCTGAAATAGTGAGTCTGAAGGCAGAGAGGGAGATGAGTTTATCCAGTTTGAGGGTTTTTTGCAGAGCATTCCAGTCAGAGGGGGCAGCAAACTGGAATGATGCACGGCCAAGGGAAGTGGTGGATTTGGGAATGTTTAGTTGGATGTGGAGTGAGGATCGGGTGTTGCGAGTGACAGGCAGAGGGTGAAGCAGGAGACACAGATAGGGGGGTGATAGGTGGAGGAGGGTTTTATAGATGACCACACCAATCTATCAGAAAACAGGTTCATACTACATACTACATACTACATACGCATGAAACCTCTATCCCATTTCAACCATGGAATTCGCCGACATCTAAAAACAACCTTGCGACCTAACACTGCCACCTAGCGACTCAATATGAAACCTTGTTGATAATGTGCTAAACGGACCAGCTTCCTTCTTAGGTTATTTTGTTTGTAAAAAAAAAAAAAAATGTATGTAACAGACACAAAGAGACTCCTGAAGAAAAAACCATTGTCTCAATACAAATACATGAATGAAAAAGAATGATCTCTGAAAGGCTCTCTGTCTGTCTCTGTCTCTGTCTCTGTCTCTGTCTCTGTCTCTGTCTCTGTCTCTGTCTCTCTCTCTCTCTCTCTCTCTCTCTCTCTCTCTCTCTCTCAGAGACTCACCGCAGCGGCTGGCAGGTCATTCTTGGTGTGTGTGTGCTCTGTGCGTCTACATGGTCCGTCGATGTGTCAGCGAAGGTCCGAATCTTTCTGGTCGCTTCAGGGCTGGGCCGTCCCAGCCCGTCCATGGGCCTGGTTGGGGGTCCTGCTGGGGCCTGATTGGGTCTGGCCTGGTCAGGAGGAGGAGGAGGAGGAAGACTGCACTTCACAGCAGTGGCTTGAGGGGCTCTGGCCAGGGGTCGTGCCCCAAAAACTGACCCCATAGGTGGGGCTGAGCTCATCTTTAACCCTCCACCACCAGGGGGCCCTCCAACACCAGAGGGCCCTACTCCACCAGGGGGCCCTCCTCCACCAGGGGGCCCTCCAACACCAGGGGGCCCTCCTCCACCATCCACCACTACCAAGGCATCCTCACAGGGGGGGATTGCTGCGGATGCACAAGCTATAAACCTCTGAGCACTCAGAAGCTCGGCTCTGCAGTCAAAAGACAACTTGAACACTGCCGGAGCTGTGGCCTGGGCTCTGGCCAGGGGTTGTGCCCCCAAAACAACTGACCCCATAGGAAATCTCGAGGGCGTTACCGAGGGCAACGCTGCCTGGAATGGTGCCGCCCGGCGGCCTCCAAGCCTCCCGCAGGCCGTAGCGCTCATTTTTTTTTTCATTCTCTCATTCACCCATTCACACACACACATTCCACACACCAATGGCGGCAAGCTACCATGCAAGGCGCCGGCCCGCTCACTGGGAGCAACTTGGGGTTCAGTGTCTTGCCCAAGGACACTTCGACATGTGGCCAGCCGGGGCTCGAACCGCCGATCTGCCAACCTTGCGATCAGATTAGATGCCGACTCTACCTCCTGAGACACAGCCGCCCCTCTCTCTGCCGCACACCTCTCGGTCCCGTCTCCCATGTCAGGAAGTCAGAAACACGGTGGAGTAGTGGACAGGTAGTAATGGACAGGTAGTAATGGACAGGTAGTAATGGACAGGTAGTAATGGACAGGTAATGGACAGGTAGTAGTGGACAGGTAGTAATGGACAGGTAGTATTGGACAGGTAGTAATGGACAGGTAGTAATGGACAGGTAGTAATGGACAGGTAGTAATGGACAGGTAGTAATGGACAGGTAGTAATGGACAGGTAGTAGTGGAACTGCTTATTGCACAATGCTATTTATACTATTTCAAAAACATAGAAATTATCTTCTCATTGTGTTGCGTCTACATATTTCATAATGTATTCATAATGGAATAACATACATTAATACCAATTGAAATTGGTAATACAGGTCTACAAAATAAGAGTAAGTTATGACCATTCATTTTACAACGTGTAGAAACATTTGTACAAACCTTATGAAATGTCACACTCTGGTGGCCAGAATAAAAGCTGTGCAGCAGCAACATTACTGAGTCAACCAGTAGTAATTATGTGGCTGAGCAGAAGGCTGGTCTCAATGTAATGGAACAGTTTCCATTATTTTTAGAGCCGCTCTGCCTCTAGTCCATTAATTGATTGTATACATGGTGTTGTGTTTTTATAAAAAAAAACACCTGGTTGCTACAAATGCAGAGCTTTGGGAGATTTTCTGACAACCGTTCTCAAATGGGACATTCCCAGAGAGGCCTGTGATGAAGCAGGTAGCACTGAAGTATCAGGCAGCACCCAGTGAACTGGGTAGCACAGAGTCCAAGCCTGCCCAGTTGCATCTGTAGCAACCAGCTACTACACTTGACCTTAGCCAAAAGGCCGAGGAAGCGATACCCACAATGGGTACGAGGTAGGAGAGTCTTGATTGATTGATTGAAAACCTTTATTGTCCCCAATGGGGAAATTTTGTTGTCAAACAGCTCAGTTAGGGCAGAAAACATTCAGTACAGAAAACAGAAAAACATTCAATAAAATACATAAAACAGTGCAGGCTCAATAAGTAAAAAGTTCCAAAAGTTCCATCTCCAGGTCTCCCCCACCCTGCAGGGCCTGGTTGTAGAGTCGGAGTGCAGCTGGAATAAAGGACTGTCCAAATCTTTTTGTACTTTGACGGGGGAGAACAAATCTGTGGCTGAACTTGCTCCTCATCCCTGCCAGCTCGCAGTACATCGGGTGGGAGGGATTGGCCAGCATGGCCGCCAGTTTTTTCCCCATCCTCTGTTCTGCCACCACCTCTAGGCTGTCCAGCCCGGTCCCCACCACAGAGCTGGCCTTCTTCACCAGTTTGTTTAGCTTCGCAGCATCCCTGGCACAGATGTTTCCACCCCAGCAGGCCACGGCGAAGAACAGAACGCTGGCAACCACCGACTGATAAAACATTTGCAGCAGCTTGTTGCAGACACCGAAAGACCTCAGCCTTCTCAGGAAAAACAGTCTGCTCTGCCCTTTCCTGAGAAGAGCCTCGGTGTTGTCAGTCCAGTCCAGTTTGTTATTAATTTGTACTCCCAGGTACCTGTAGGAGTCCACCCTCTCGACTTCCACCCCCTTGATGATGATGGGGGCTGGGGTCCTTCTCTTCCTCCTAAAATCCACCACCAACTCCTTTGTTTTGCTGGTGTTAAGCAAAAGGTAGTTGGTGTCGCACCACTGCACGAAGCTCTCCACCAGGGCCCTGTACTCCTCATCCCTGTCGTCTGTGATGTAACCGACGATAGAGGAGTCATCCGAAAACTTCTGCAGGTGGCACTGGTCGGAGCTAAACTGGAAGTCGGAGGTATAGAGGGTGAAGAGAAAGGGTGACAGAACAGTTCCCTGGGGGGCACCGGTGTTGCACACCACCACCTCAGTCAATCTCTGACACGTCAATACACGTCACGGTTTAACCACAATAGTTTCTATATGCATTCCACCAAATAATACAACATATTTAACTTAACATTGTTCATGTACTGCTAATGTACAAAACATCCCAGAAATGCTACTTATGACTGTTCCAAACTGGGAAATTCAATACGTCCCACGGTCACGTGGTAAGCCGTCTCCAATCGTAGCGGAAGAAGGCATTTGCTCATCAAAATCACATTTACCGCAAACTGGAAATAATGACCAACCGGTTACATGTAGTAAAACGTAATGTGATTATTATGGGCCATGTTTTGGATATTGACGCTTAGCTTTTCGCCTGAATATGAATGACACAGACACACGCACACACACACACACACACACACACACACACACACACACACACAGCAGCCGATAGAAAGACCTCTGTCGCCCTCTAGCGGTTATATTACACTTTGACCAGACATCTCTGACCTGTCCTGTTTCTCCCCGGTTAATTGTCAGTACTATCCTTGATGATCGACTAAATTAATTGTAGGACTGTGTACAAGTGAAAACAAACCACAGACCAAAGTAATCAGAGGCATGACCATTTATGTGGAATAAACTCGTTTCACAAGCACTACGACTTCACCCAATGAGCCTAGTCACTGTGGCTGTGATAGCACTGGCCAACCCAGTTAAAACCAAGGCTTTGGACTTTTGGGGGACTGCCAGTTGAGCTTTCTCCAAGCTCTGGAGGGGTCGGCGATGTCACAGTGTGGGTTGAAGAGCTCTCACCAAGCTCTGGAGGGGTCGGCGATGTCACAGTGTGGGTTGAAGAGCTCTCACCAAGCTCTGGAGGGGTCGGCAATGTCACAGTGTGGGTTGAAGAGCTCTCACCAAGCTCTGGAGGGGTCGGCGATGTCACAGTGTGGGTTGAAGAGCTCTCACCAAGCTCTACCCTGGGAGGCCATGGAGGATGGCTGAAGAGACACCAGGCAGTGCTACAGTAGTAAGAAATACATTAGTTAGTGCAGAGAGTCCATAGTCATCACTGTATGACAGAGTCCATAGTCATCACTGTATGACAGAGTCCATAGTCATCACTGTATGACAGTCCACAGCTGGCTCACAGGTGACCACACAGAACAATTACAAGCTTCAGAATAACAGTAGTTAGATCTGCTGACAAGGTGATGGAGCATTTTAGTGACTTGACATGTGAGCATAACTTGTCATGATCATGACTAATATCTGTTGCGATGTGAACTCAAATCAACCCACAACCCATTTCAAATCAACCCACAACCCCAACGATTGCTTTGTCAAGAGATGTAAGTCTAAGACACGTACCTGACTTTAGCGAGGTGTGAGATCTGACTAACGCTGGTCTGAGAACTGATGGAGGAGGCAGGACATGGACCCACTCTGCTTTTGGAAAGGTTCTTGAAAAGAGACACAGGTAGAGATGAGGAAGCATTGATACACACTGGTAAGTAACAAAGCTAAATGTCTAAAACTGAGATTCATCTGATATTACATCACTATTAGCTCACAAGAGATAGATGCTGCTTCTATCACTTCATACTGGGGCGGACCTTGTTCAGATCTTGTGGCTCTGCGCAGCCCCAGCCGGCGGGCTGATTGGCTGTGTTCCAGGATCACGGGATAATAGTGAAGCTACAACAATTGATATATAATGGAACTTCCGGATTTAGCCACTGTTTTCAAAATAAAAGCGATCCATCGAATGATATGGAGGGGGGGACACGTTGAAAAACAGATCCAGTATCTAAAAACAAACTGTCACTGTCAATATAGTTAACCTTCCCTAAAGGGACAGTTCACTCCAAACTCCAACTTTTCAGATCTCAACAGTGGGTTGGTGCTTCTAGGTTGGTGCATAGCCTGGTAAACCCACCCAGACAGCTTGTAAGTGCATAACTACTAGGCCTATTTAGAAACCAGAGCAGTACATGTACATGTTCTGCAACTTTTGATATGAACACACATGGTGCTTCACTTGAGTCAAAGTGACAATGAGACAATTTAGCAAAACAGCATATATCTTTTTCATTGAGAACATGCAGCATAGGGTTCCCTGGTTGTGAGGTGTACTTCTCGCTTTCTGCTAAGGTTAGAGAATGTTAGAGAACCAAGCGTGACAGACAGGCCAGTGTTCTGCTGAAACCACCCGCCTCACGCAGGGGAAGTGGAACCCTGTGACATTAGTCTGGTTTTGGCTCAGCTCCGCTCTCCCTGAGTGTAATGGACTGACTTATATAGCTATGCCTTATTCCAAAGCGCTTTACAACGGCCTCTCATTCACCCATTCACACACACACATTCCACACACCAATGGCGGCAAGCTACCATGCAAGGCGCCGGCCCGCTCACTGGGAGCAACTTGGGGTTCAGTGTCTTGCCCAAGGACACTTCGACATGTGGCCAGCCGGGGCTCGAACCGCCGATCTGCCAACCTTGCGATCAGATTAGATGCCGACTCTACCTCCTGAGACACAGCCGCCCCTCTCTCTGCCGCACACCTCTCGGTCCCGTCTCCCATGTCAGGAAGTCAGAAACACGGTGGAGTAGTGGACAGGTAGTAATGGACAGGTAGTAATGGACAGGTAGTAATGGACAGGTAGTAGTGGACAGGTAGTAATGGACAGGTAGTAATGGACAGGTAGTAATGGACAGGTAGTAATGGACAGGTAGTAATGGACAGGTAGTAATGGACAGGTAGTAGTGGACAGGTAGTAGTGGAACTGCTTATTGCACAATGCTATTTATACTATTTCAAAAACAGAAATTATCTTCTCATTGTGTTGCGTCTACATATTTCATAATGTATTCATAATGGAATAACATACATTAATACCAATTGAAATTGGTAATACAGGTCTACAAAATAAGAGTAAGTTATGACCATTCATTTTACAACGTGTAGAAACATTTGTACAAACCTTATGAAATGTCACACTCTGGTGGCCAGAATAAAAGCTGTGCAGCAGCAACATTACTGAGTCAACCAGTAGTAATTATGTGGCTGAGCAGAAGGCTGGTCTCAATGTAATGGAACAGTTTCCTTTATTTTTAGAGCCGCTCTGCCTCTAGTTAGTTGATTGTATACATGGTGTTGTGTTTTTATAAAAAAACACCTGGTTGCTACAAATGCAGAGCTTTGGGAGATTTTCTGGCAACCGTTCTCAAATGGGACATTCCCAGAGAGGCCTGTGATGAAGCAGGTAGCACTGAAGTATCAGGCAGCACCCAGTGAACTGGGTAGCACAGAGTCCAAGCCTGCCCAGTTGCATCTGTAGCAACCAGCTACTACACTTGATCTTAGCCAAAAGGCCGAGGAAGCGATACCTACAATGGGTACGAGGTAGGAGAGTCAATCTCTGACACGTCAATACACGTCACGGTTTAACCACAAGTGTTTCTATATGCATTCCACCAAATAATACAACATATTTAACTTAACATTGTTCATGTACTGCTAATGTACAAAACATCCCAGAAATGCTACTTATGACTGTTCCAAACTGGGAAATTCAATACGTCCCACGGTCACGTGGTAAGCCGTCTCCAATCGTAGCGGAAGAAGGCATTTGCTCATCAAAATCACATTTACCGCAAACTGGAAATAATGACCAACCGGTTACATGTAGTAAAACGTAATGTGATTATTATGGGCCATGTTTTGGATATTGACGCTTAGCTTTTCGCCTGAATATGAATGACACAGACACACGCACACATACACACACACACAGCAGCCGATAGAAAGACCTCTGTCGCCCTCTAGCGGTTATATTACACTTTGACCAGACATCTCTGACCTGTCCTGGGGGGTATTCCACGAAGCTCGATAATTTTCTAAGCCTCGATAAAGTTTTAAGCCTCGATAATGTTAGCTTGTGTTCGGTGCCATCAATGTGGCTCAAATAATTCGCTGCTTGGTTGAGCTCCTTCTGAGTCAGATATAACTAGCCTGGTCGCGACCAGGCTAAAACACAGGCTATGCAGCGTTTCCCAAACTGTGGGTCGCGACCCCCTAGTGGGGCGCGGGGGTACTTGCAGGGGGGGCGCAGAAATAATGGGAGGGGAAAAAAATGCACACACAAGAGCTGTAAACAAACACTGCTTGCTTAAGGTTACCATCAGGGGTGTTGTGGGCGTTGGATGATAAAAATGAGAACCTGAATGGAGCGCAGGCCATAAACTGTAACAAAGAGGCAGCGAGGGGGCTCCATTCACGTCATTGACGCGCGCTCCATTCACGTCATTGACGCGCGCACTCCCTCCTCCAGCTATCTAGCAGCAACAACAACAATGGATAAGTTTATGAAAGAGCCAGAAGCTAAACGAAAAGCGAAGGAGCCCATGACAAACGTCCCAAAGCCAAAGTCAAGAAAGTATGACGATACATACCTCTCCCTGGGCTTCACGTCTAATGTGGTCGGTGCGGAGGAACGACCACTGTGTGTCCTCTGTCTCAAAACTTTAGCGGCAGAAAGCATGAAGCCTAGCAAGTTGAAACGTCACTTGGAGACCACACACCCGACTGATGTGAAGAAGCCCCTCGATTTCTTCAAGAGAAAACTCCAAGAATACCGTGGTCAGCAGAGCCGTTTCGTTAAAACAGCATCTGTTACGTCTAATGCTCAACTTGCCTCCTACAAAGTGGCATATCGTATCGCCCAGTCTAAAAAACCACACACCATCGCTGAGGAGTTAATACTCCCTGCTGCAATAGATATGGTTTCACATATGATAGACGAGGCAACAGCCCAAAAACTCAAAGCTATCCCCCTGTCAAACAACACTATTGCGAGACGCATCAATGACATCTCAGAAGACATGAAAGAGCAGCTTGTTGAGAAAATAAAAGACCAACGCTTTGCGCTCCAGGTAGACGAGGCCACAGATAGTAACAAGGACTGTCTGTTAATAGCGTATGTCAGATACATTGATGCGGAGGGTTTGAGCGAGGATTTGCTATTTTGCAACTATGTCCCAAACAGAGCAACAGCTGATGAACTGTTCAAAATCATGGACAAATACCTGAGTGAAGCCGATCTGAAATGGGAGGACTGTGTGGGGATATGCACCGACGGTGCCCAGGCCATGGCAGGAAAACGGGGAGGGCTCCAGACGCTCATCAAGCGCGTTGCACCGAAAGCAGTGTGGACTCACTGCATAATACACAGGGAGGCACTCGCGTCAAAGCAGCTGAGTCCAGAGTTGAATGACGTTTTGTCTCATGTTATCACCACCGTCAATTACATAAAAACAAGACCACTGAAAGCTCGCATTTTTTCCGCTTTGTGCGAGGAGATGGGCTCCGAGCACACAGCCGTGCTATTTCACAGCGAGTCGCGTTGGCTCTCTCGCGGAAAGGTGCTGTCCAGGGTGCTATCGCTGAAAGATGAGATCCGAATCTACTTGGAGGAGGAAGGGAACGAACTTGCCAGCAAGTTTAATGATGAAGACTTCCTCATGAAATTGGCCTACCTAAGCGACATGTTTGAGAAGCTCAATGAATTGAATCTACAGTTGCAGGGCAACAACACACACCTTCCACATCTGGCAGACAGGATACAATCTTTCACACGGAAACTGGACATGTGGGGCAGGAGACTTGAACAGGGGGACATCGACTCATTTGGGAATCTGAAGGCATTCATCGAGACCAATGAGCTGCAGAGCACAGTGGTTCCATGTATGAGAGAGCACATCTCAGCCCTGAAACAAAGCTTCCAGAAATACTTCTCTGTGGATGACAGTGCCAAATACGACTGGATTAGAGATCCATTTGTTGCACCACCACCTGCCATGTTCAGCACTGCGGAAGAGGAACAGTACATCGACATGACTTCAGAGTCAACCATGAGGCTGCAGTTCACATCCACGACTTTGGCTGGGTTTTGGATTGGAGTGGAGAAGGACTACCCTCTCATTGGACAGAAAGCTGTGGGAATACTGCTGCCTTTTGCAACATCGTACCTGTGTGAGATAGGCTTTTCTGCTGTTGCTGCTATCAAAAGCAAATACAGGTCGAAGTTGAACATTGAGAATGAACTGAGAGTGGCAGTCTCAAAACAACAACCCCGCTTTGAGAAGATTTGCAAGGCAAAGCAAGCACACACAAGTCATTGATCGTAATTGTGATAGAAATGTGAGGAGTAAGAATAGTGATGCAGTAGAAATTAGTTAATGTTGATATGTTGAATATTTCAGTGGCACAGGATCATTTGCCAAGCACTTATGTTCCTTTTCAAACCATAATAAAATATAAAACTATAGTTGGATATACTGTATGTGTCTTGTTATTATTAGAAGAGAAAATGTAATGTTTTTACAACTTTATACAATTAATTATATCAATCTAGGTGGGAACCGGGTTAGGGGGGGCTCGAAAATATTTCCAATTACCCAAGGGGGGCCTGATTGAAAAAGTTTGGGAACCACTGCACTAGGCCATTGTGGCGATATGACGGTTTGTAGCCTGCTGCGGATATCACCACAGTAGTAATATTCATTTATTAAAATATGAACATATAACAATAACTGTGGCTAGTATGACCTACGCATTTAATCGGTCAGCAATTTCTTGCCAAACCATTTCCCTCGCCTTGTTAATTGCGGCAGTATTGCACTATTTTACATCTTATTTTTCCGTCTTCATAAAAATCAATAATTCGGAATGCTGCGCAAATGTAGTACCCCTGCAGAGTGGAGTATCTTCATTTCGACAGATCGACACTTCAGGGCTTTTTATGTCTGCGTGCACGCGCCCATATCGAAGATTTGTAAGCCTGTCTTCTGTGAACACTGATGACACAAGGCTGATCCTCGTTCGAGGAATCACCTGAGGCTTGAATTCCAATCTCGAGTTGCCTGAGCGCCGCATTTATTTATAGCGCAGCTAAACTGATCCACCTTTAGTGGAATGACCCCCAGTTTCTCCCCGGTTAATTGTCAGTACTATCCTTGATGATCGACTAAATTAATTGTAGGACTGTGTACAAGTGAAAACAAACCACAGACCAAAGTAATCAGAGGCATGACCATTTATGTGGAATAAACTCGTTTCACAAGCACTACGACTTCACCCAATGAGCCTAGTCACTGTGGCTGTGATAGCACTGGCCAACCCAGTTAAAACCAAGGCTTTGGACTTTTGGGGGACTGCCAGTTGAGCTTTCTCCAAGCTCTGGAGGGGTCGGCGATGTCACAGTGTGGGTTGAAGAGCTCTCACCAAGCTCTGGAGGGGTCGGCGATGTCACAGTGTGGGTTGAAGAGCTCTCACCAAGCTCTGGAGGGGTCGGCGATGTCACAGTGTGGGTTGAAGAGCTCTCACCAAGCTCTGGAGGGGTCGGCGATGTCACAGTGTGGGTTGAAGAGCTCTCACCAAGCTCTACCCTGGGAGGCCATGGAGGATGGCTGAAGAGACACCAGGCAGTGCTACAGTAGTAAGAAATACATTAGTTAGTGCAGAGAGTCCATAGTCATCACTGTATGACAGAGTCCATAGTCATCACTGTATGACAGAGTCCATAGTCATCACTGTATGACAGTCCACAGCTGGCTCACAGGTGACCACACAGAACAATTACAAGCTTCAGAATAACAGTAGTTAGATCTGCTGACAAGGTGATGGAGCATTTTAGTGACTTGACATGTGAGCATAACTTGTCATGATCATGACTAATATCTGTTGCGATGTGAACTCAAATCAACCTACAACCCAACAGATATGTGCATGAAATGTGTAGAGCTCAACTTACCTGTAACCAACACAAAGCAGCCCGTGGAGCAGACAGACAGACAGACACGTTACCTGTCTGGAGGAGACACTTCATACTGGGGCGGACCTTGTTCAGATCTTGTGGGTCTGCGCAGCCCCAGCCGGCGGGCTGATTAGCTGTGTTCCAGGATCACGGGGTAACAGTGAAGCTACAACAATTGATATAATGGAACTTCCGGATTTAGCCACTGTTTTCAAAATAAAAGCGATCCGTCGAATGATATGGAGGGGGACACGTTGAAAAACAGATCCAGTATCTAAAAACAAACTGTCACTGTCAATATAGTTCACCTTCCCTAAAGGGACAGTTCACCCCAAACTCCAACTTTTCAGATCTCAACAGTGGGTTGGTGCTTCTAGGTTGGTGCATAGCCTGGTAAACCCACCCAGACAGCTTGTAAGTGCATAACTACTAGGCCTATTTAGAAACCAGAGCAGTAAATGTACATGTTCTGCAACTTTTGATATGAACACACATGGTGCTTCACTTGAGTCAAAGTGACAATGAGACAATTTAGCAAAACAGCATATATCTTTTTCATTGAGAACATGCAGCATATGGTTCCCTGGTTGTGAGGTGTACTTCTCTCTTTCTGCTAAGGTTAGAGAATGTTAGAGAACCAAGCGTGACAGACAGGCCAGTGTTCTGCTGAAACCACCCGCCTCACGCAGGGGAAGTGGAACCCTGTGACATTAGTCTGGTTTTGGCTCAGCTCCGCTCTCCCTGAGTGTAATGGACTGACTTATATAGCTATGCCTTATTCCAAAGAGCTTTACAACGGCCTCTCATTCACCCATTCACACAGACATTCCACACACCAATGGCGGCAAGCTACCATGCAAGGCGCCGGCCCTCTCACTGGGAGCAATTTGGGGTTCAGTGTCTTGCCCAAGGACACTTCGACATGTGGCCAGCCGGGGCTCGAACCGCCGATCTGCCAACCTTGCGATCAGATTAGATGCCGACTCTACCTCCTGAGACACAGCCGCCCCTCTCTCTGCCGCACACCTCTCGGTCCCGTCTCCCATGTCAGGAAGTCAGAAACACGGTGGAGTAGTGGACAGGTAGTAATGGACAGGTAGTAATGGACAGGTAGTAATGGACAGGTAGTAGTGGACAGGTAGTAATGGACAGGTAGTAATGGACAGGTAGTAGTGGACAGGTAGTAATGGACAGGTAGTAATGGACAGGTAGTAATGGACAGGTAGTAATGGACAGGTAGTAATGGACAGGTAGTAATGGACAGGTAGTAATGGACAGGTAGTAATGGACAGGTAGTAGTGGACAGGTAGTAGTGGACAGGTAGTAGTGGAACTGCTTATTGCACAATGCTATTTATACTATTTCAAAAACATAGAAATGATCTTCTCATTGTGTTGCGTCTACATATTTCATAATGTATTCATAATGGAATTACATACATTAATACCAATTGAAATTGGTAATACAGGTCTACAAAATAAGAGTAAGTTATGACCATTCATTTTACAACGTGTAGAAACATTTGTACAAACCTTATGAAATGTCACACTCTGGTGGCCAGAATAAAAGCTGTGCAGCAGCAACATTACTGAGTCAACCAGTAGTAATTATGTGGCTGAGCAGAAGGCTGGTCTCAATGTAATGGAACAGTTTCCTTTATTTTTAGAGCCGCTCTGCCTCTAGTTCCTTTATCTTTCCCCTATGCCCTTCCAACGCCAGATAAGATCATAGACCTTCCAACGCCAGATAAGATCATAGACCTTCCAACGCCAGATAAGATCATAGACCTTCCAACAGCAGATAAGATCATAGACCTTCCAACGCCAGATAAGATCATAGACCTTCCAACGCCAGATAAGATCATAGACCTTCCAACGCCAGATAAGATCATAGACCTTCCAACGCCAGATAAGATCATAGACCTTCCAACGCCAGATAAGATCATAGACCTTCCAACGCCAGATAAGATCATAGACCTTCCAACGCCAGATAAGATCATAGACCTTCCAACGCCAGATAAGATCATAGATGAGCAAATGCCTTCTTCCGCTACGATTGAAGGTCTTTGTCAGATTGTCAGAGATTGACTCCCCTACCTCGTACCCATTGTGGGTATCGCTTCTCAGCCTTTTGGCTAAGATCAATTACAATTAATGTTGGTTGTTGTTGAATGAAATGTCTTAAATGTCTGATTGTTTTATGATTGATTAATTGATTGTATACATGGTGTTGTGTTTTTATAAAAACACCTGGTTGCTACAAATGCAGAGCTTTGGGAGATTTTCTGGCAACCGTTCTCAAATGGGAAAGACCATGGGAGAAGACAGTGAAACTACCAGGCAGCACCCAGTGAACTGGGTAGCACAGAGTCCAAGCCTGCCCAGTTGCATTTGTAGGAACCAGCTACTACACTTGATCTTAGCCAAAAGGCCGAGAAGCGATACCCACAATGGGTACGAGGTAGGGGAGTCAATCTCTGACACGTCAATACACGTCACGGTTTAACCACAATAGTTTCTATATGCATTCCACCAAATAATACAACATATTTAACTTAACATTGTTCATGTACTGCTAATGTACAAAACATCCCAGAAATGCTACTTATGACTGTTCCAAACTGGGAAATTCAATACGTCCCACGGTCACGTGGTAAGCCTCCAATCGTAGCGGAAGAAGGCATTTGCTCATCAAAATCACATTTACCGCAAACTGGAAATAATGACCAACCGGTTACATGTAGTAAAACGTAATGTGATTATTATGGGCCATGTTTTGGATATTGACGCTTAGCTTTTCGCCTGAATATGAATGACACAGACACACACACACACAGCAGCCGATAGAAAGACCTCTGTCGCCCTCTAGCGGTTATATTACACTATGACCAGACATCTCTGGTTAATTCGCTTGAAAATCTTATGGAAACAGGGATCTAGAAGCCTTTTTCATATTTTTCGTAGTTTATTTACTTCACTTGGGTAGTGATCTTCTCTTTTTATAGGAGTATAGTTTGATCATGAGGAAAACGTCATCATTTAATCTCTTTTGTCATACTGTATATCTTGGTAAAGATGATGTGGATGATGTGGTACTTTTTTCCTTCAGTGGTTTACATTGTCTTTGGGAAAGTGCAGAGAATACAGTATATACAGTTGGTCTTCCTTGGCCTATAAAGAATGTAACTCTTGTTTCAAGGGGATAGTCGAGCATACGTAATAGTAAGTAGCCCTCCTCCTCCCGCCCTCAGTGTCAATGTGAACACTCAATTACCCTTGGCACTACTTCTGTTTGCAAATAGTACCTTTGCACGAACCATATTTGTGCACATTTGTACATACCTCTCTTTTGATATAGCCTCTGTATACATCTGTATACACCATACTGTACATATCTACCTTAACTGTACATAGCTACCTTAACTGTACATAGCTACCTTAACTGTACATATCTACCTTAACTGTACATATCTACCTTAATTGTACATATCTACCTTAACTGTACATATCTACATTCATTGTACATATCTACCTCAACTATAGGTTACTGCTATCCATCTCTTGTACATACCTCTAACTACCGTACTTGCCATACTGTACCGATCACTTATCACTATCATGTTTTATATCACTATAAAAACACTATGTTTTATAACACTTCTGGTTAGATGCTAAACTGCATTTCGTTGTCTGGTACTTGTACTCTTCAATGACAATAAAGTTTAATCTAATCTAATCTACTACGAATAAAGTTGTGCAGCCCATCATGTAAGACACACACACACACACACACACACACACACACACATACACACACACACACACACACACACAAACTCTTATAAGCTAATGTCACTGCTTTACATCGTCTGTTGTGTTTGATTGGTTTCAGGCTGAAGAAGGCGGATCCTGAGGTGCTAAGTTACTTCCTGGAGTTTCAGAATTGGTCGACTCTGCCGCGGCCGCTATTAGACATACTTGACCAGCGACGAACACAGAACACCTGGACTCCACGCTCACACCAAGGTAAGACACATATCAAGTGTAAAACAGAATATAGCTGCCCAATTGCATATTGCCCTGATCCCAACACTCTACCCTGATAGTAGAGGTGTACAGAGATGTCATTATCTGTATATGTATCTTACTTTCCTGTCTGTCTTCACTATATCTGTCCAATAAAATTAGAAATATGAGTGGGACTGCCCCACTCAGAAAAAATGACTTAAAAAGAAAAATCGTATCGATTTCATCAAGGTAAATTAAATGGTTTCCTAACACTAAGCCAAAAAAACCACTACATGTATGAGAAAGGACTTCATCAAATTATCATGTAATTCATAATCATGCACACCCCAGTTAAGTGTTGGATAAAAATGATAAATGCAGTACATGGTTTTGAACAGGAACATGCTGATCAGAAGGATGCCCTTATCCTTCCACTGTGGGTTCCAGGCCACTTTGTCCTGTGTGTAAGTGTACTATACCCATATATATATATATATATATATATATATATATATACAGAGCATAACTTTATATGCAACATATGACATCCACAGTAGTAGATTATAAAGACATACAATGTAGTTGAGCATTTCTCAGCTTTAACCTTCATATGCCATTTGCTTGTGAGTTTGTGTCTATTGTATTACCCCCAAAGTGTCCTTTTTGCTTATTGTCCAGAATGCGTTATTCCCTGTAGGTAATGAGGCCACACCAGAAATAAATTTTCTTTCTAGATTCGCAGTATTTCAAAACTCCAAGGGGATTCACCTCTGAAGCCTACAGAACACTATTAAGGTTGCCCCAAATATTTTTTGCTCTGGCAGTCACGTTCCCCTGACCTGCCTGGCGGTCTCCTGACCTGCCTATGATGACATATTTCCAACACAACGAAAGAGAGGCACAGAGAAATCCTCCTCATTTAACTTTTGCAAATAAGCATGATCGACCGAACTTGCATGGTGTGAAGTGGTTCTGAAGCAGCAGTGGTACGAATGTTGTTCCTTTTTTCTCTCCTGTAGGAGGTGTGTACTTCTTTGTTTGACTTAGTTTTATTCTTGGTTGCCCAGGGGTGTTGCTGAGAAAATTGTTGCGGGATCCTGGACAGAGAAGACTGGTCTGGATTTGGAGGTATTGTTTGAATGTTACTATCATATTATAGCTATAGTCATAATTACCTACTATTCTCTAACTGTAACTTTTCTTCGTACAGGGGCTTCCGAGGCAGACCAGTGGCAATGACTGTGGTGTCTTCATGATAATGGTGAGTTATGGTAATGCCACCAAGTGATATGGCACACTTGATTGTTCCTTAAAACCATCAAAAAATGTGTAAATGTATGTAACAATGACTGACCACCACTTAGACCTGACCAACATTCTGTTTGTGCATTTGCAAATAAAAAGCTGTGCAATAAAAGGTATTAAGGAACATTCATGTGTGCACTGCAGACCTCTCATATCACTTTCCTATGGAGTTATCAGCCATGTACATTTCATTGGATGTGTGTGACTACCTTCTCACTGAGTTATAAGCTGTCACATGGTAATCTTGTCTTTGTGTCTTTTCTCATTACAGTATGCCTGGTATTTCGCCATGGAGGCTACCTTTGACAATTGCATTGTAAGTATTAAGAAAACAAGAACCCATTATATCAATATGCTATAAGACTTTGAATGCAAATTGAGTAACTGCTCTTTCTTTAGGATGACATGTCTCTCCTGAGAAGGTGGTGGTGTATTGTCCTGGTGGAAAACCTTGGGCTGGAAGGGTATGCTGCAGTGCTACAAAAATAATAATTGTATTTGTACATTTATTATCAAGAGGATTTTGGGGTAACACCTGGCCCTACAATTCAACCTTCCGGTGAAGAGAATGTGTGTTAATTTCAGATTTGGAAGGAAGTTTGCTCACTTTAGTGAGGAAGGCAGAGCGACCCTTCACGACAGTGCCCCACCTGTATTCAGGACCTATTCAAGTCTTAAAAGGAGGCATGCAAGCAACACCATGGTCAGTGCATCTCTCACTAAGTATCTATGACCGTGTGCCTGTTTCTGAATGGGCTACTGCTCCTAAAACACATACTCCATGCAACTTTATGGCACATGCAATATGTTTAGTGGTACTGTGTCATTCTGAATCCTGCCTGGATCTCTTTTTGAAGTAGTTAACCCTTTCATATAAAGCATACTGGCAATAATGGTGGACTCTGTACAGATGCCACTGGACACTGACGAGGACCACGCGTACTTCAAGAGGCCTTACAGCTTTCCTCCTAAAGAATTGGTTAGTGTGAATGAAGTTTATTGCATACAAACATACTATCCACCATTCACAGCTGTACACATAGTCATGCTTATGTGTGTATCCATTTAGGAAAGTGATGTTACCATGGACAAAGATGTCAGAAGCCTGGATAGTGAATCTTTGCCTCATTGGATGTTTCCAGTTGCAGGGCTTTGTGTTTAGAAAACAGACAGAAACAAACTGAAGTTGCTATAGATGTGGTCATTTGCTGCCATTGTAAGGGCAGGCCTGTAATCTCGCCCGGCAGGAAACCAGAACGAATTTGGTTGTGTAGCCCCTCCAATGGTGACATTAGTGTAAATCATCTACATTTTACTATAACTGGTAAACGTGTGGCTTTAATCACTTCATGACACAGGCAACAGTCCACGCCATTGCAGCTGTAAACTGTGTTTCCAATGAGAAAGCCATGGAAATGGACCACAGTATGACTTGAGGTAAGCTGGAAACATGAGGAGAGTGCTAATACAATTTCCATGACAGTTTGCAACCACTGATGAATGTGAGTTTCTTAAATTATTTATTAATCACTTCTTTATAAAATGTTGTCTCAACAGTGAGAAGCAGCTATAGCGCATCTCACAAGATGCGACTCAATGCGCTTCAATCAAGACATCATTGCTGTTTGCACTTTATCGCAAGTGCTCTTTCAACATTGTCTCTATGGTCTTTCAGCTTCCTTTTCTGTTCTTTGCTCAAATTTTCGACCATATAATGGTGAGATACAAATAAAACTTGAATTGATTTGATCCCTTGTACACTTTTTTTTGGCATTTGTGTTGCAACACACCTGTACATTCTGCACTCTATCCTGTTAGGCCCTTATTTTACTCTAGACAGAAGGGTTGTAACACTTGTTATTAATTCCATTTGGTATACCTCATAAACTTTCTTTGCATTTCTGGTGTTTGCATTTTACATATTCTAAATATATGCTATCTACATGTCGCACTGGATGGGGTTAGTGCTGTTGACTCATCAGAAAGTAAAGACTAATTCACAGAGTGTATGAAGATTCCAGTAAGGGTTTTGTGAAGGAGCCCTAGTGCTGTTGACTCATCAGAAATAGAATGTTTTATTTAGCTCATCAGTGGGCACTCAGCACCATGGACACCTCCAGCCCAGCACCTTGCACCACGGTTCCTGCCCTGCTCCATGGATTACAACGATGATCGCCTGACCCTTGCCTGACTCCACCAAGTCCTTTGCCTGACCCCTCAAACCTGTAAAAAAAATAAAGTCCCACACCTGGGGTCATTGACATTCTTTTATTTATATACAGTTAGGTCTGGAAGTATTTGGACAGTGACACAATTTCCATAATTTGGGCTCTGTATGCCACCACAAATCAACTCAGACCTTTTACCTGCTTAATTGATAAAGAAATAATGAAGGAATAAATAGCCCACACTGGCCCATGAAACAGCTTTTGAGTCAATTGTCTAATTACTTTTGGTTATTATATATAAAAGAGCTATAATTCATAAACCCTTCCTTCAATTTGGATGTGAATACCCTTAACCTAAAGCTGAGAGTCTGCACTTTAAGCCCAGTAAATTCTGTTGGAAATCTCATATAAGATACGTTAGATCCAAAGTATCAAGGAGTATTGCAGTATTGTGCAGGGCAAAACATATTCTGGAACAGAGGATGTTGTATACTCTATATTGTTGTCTTGTCTTACCCTATTTGAGTTACTGTGTGGAGATATGGGGAAATGAATATAAAAGCACTTTAAACCCATTGATTACACTACAGAAAAAAGCTATGAGGATTGTACATAAGGTCGGATATCGTGATCACACTAATAACTTGTTCCTAATGTCAAATGCCTTAAAGCTCATGGACTTATTCAAATTTAAATTGGCACAGTTAATGTATAAAGCAAAGACTCAAGAACTCCCACGTAACATTAACAAATGATTTATAGAGAGGGATAAGGGGAGAGGTCATTTGAGAGGTAACCACAACTTTAACAAGGGTTATGCTCGCACCCATCTCAGGAGCATCATTCTACGGAGTTACCATATGGAATGGGCTAGAGGAAAATATGAAGGAAAGCAGAAATATTGCTCTATTTTAAAAAAGGTTTAAATTATTCTTAATGAAAAAGTATTAGAACGGATGATACTGAAATATATGTATTAATTAATTGGATTATATAATGTAAGCATAATTGTTAAGTATAGGGGTAGGACAGGCTTCTTCCTACTCCTTTTCGAACAATTCATAGGACTGTACTCTACATATTAGTTATTTGTTATTTATTATTATTTATACTGTTCGAAATAAAGATTCATTCATATGCATTATATGACTGTAACTTGTGTATGACTGTAACTAAGATGTTTTGGTAAACAGCTAAAATAACACAAATTCTGTCTGTGACCAAATATATATATGGGCCTAACTGTAGAAAAATTTGTTTATTTGGTTTCCACCGTAGTAAGGCGATGACGTCGTCTATGCAAATATGCAGGCGCGGTATGATGACGCGCTCCAACCACTCCAACCAAATATGGTCCATCAAGCTTCCGGGTAATAGGCGTGATGTCCGCAGCTGGATATACTTGGGGTGCAGAGCCGAACCCTAAAGGCCAATGCACACGGCGTGCGATTTTTGTTGCACGACAACATTCGATTGCATTCGCACGACAACATTCGATTGCATTCGAGCCTTCGGGCAAGCAGAGCCTTTTATTCCCCATAACCTAACCTAACACAGAGCCATAACCTTGATTCAATTGGGAATCAAGGACCCCAATTGAAATAAGCCAGTGGCTTTCTTGGGTTTTTGTCTTGTTAGTTGACCTTGTATGTAATATGTACTTTCATGTACCTACTTCTGCAAATCTTCTAATAAAGTTTTCAATCAATCAAAAAAAATAATAATAATATACCCTAGACATAATACAACATTAACACACACATTATATTTACATTATATTTACTACTTTACTGTCTTATGGTTTTATTGTTATTATTATATGTAATACTTTACTGTCTCATTGCTGTTTGTGTTTTGTTATGATTCTCTTATGATAGATAGATAGATAGACTTTATTTGTCATTGCTACAGTACAGGTACCAAACAACGAAATTTAGGAGGGGAGGCTCCCCTGGTGTTTAGGAAAGGAAAAAGAAACACATTTTGGAAAAAGCATAGATGCATAAAAATCACAAGAAGGTAAGGAGCTGGTTTACATCAATAGAGGCTATGTACACAATCCACTGTACTATACTGCACAGATAGTCAACTAGGGTTGTCATATTTCACAGAAAGTATTTTTTCACGTTATTTTAAAGTGTCACAGTTTGCAGGCTTGAAAATGTACATGTTGACCCTGAGGAGGATATGACATCATCATTATGACCCTGAGGAGGATATGACATCATCATTATGACCCTGAGGAGGATATGACATCATCATTATGACCCTGAGGAGGATATGACATCATCATTATGATCCTGAGGAGGATATGACATCATCATTATGACCCTGAGGAGGATATGACATCATCATTATGACCCTGAGGAGGATATGACATCATCATTATGATCCTGAGGAGGATATGACATCATCATTATTATTATTCTGTTTGTTTATAAATCTCTCACTGGCACAGCACCAGAATATGTTCAGACCTTCTGCTACCAGCCCAATAGAGCTCTCAGGTCTTCTGCTAGCATATCAGCCCAATAGAGCTCTCAGGTCTTCTGCTAGCATATCAGCCCAATAGAGCTCTCAGGTCTTCTGCTAGCATATCAGCCCAATAGAGCTCTCAGGTCTTCTGCTAGCACGTCAGCTATTAGCATATCTAGACCCTGAGGATCATTCAACTTTGATGTGGTTTCAGATGCAGGGTTACACACACACACACACACACACACACACACACACACACACTCACACACACTCACATGACAACATTCTCTGAATGATGCAATCATACTTGCCTGGGGGGGGGGGGGGTCACATCCTTATCTACAGCCAATGGCATGGCTCAGAGGGATGACAGGCTGGTCACACCCTGAAGCTACACACACACACACACACACACTCTCTCTCTCTCTCTCTCTCACACACACACACACACACACACACACACACACACACACACACACACTCCTCAGGGTTCATCACTCATCTCCCTCTCTCATCCCTCCCTCTCTCTCTCCCTTCCCTCCCTCTCTCTCTCTCATCTCTCTCTCATCTCTCTCTCTCTGTCTCTCTCATCCCTCCCTCTCTCTCTGTCTCTCTCTGTCTCTCTCTCATCCCTCCCTCTCTCTCTCTCTCATCTCTCTCTCTCTGTCTCCCTCTCATCCCTCCCTCTCTCTCTGTCTCTCTCTCTCTCTCTCTCTCTCTCTCATCTCTCTCTCTCTGTCTCTCTCTCATCCCTCTCTCTCCCTCTCTCTCTGTCTCTCTCTCTGTCTCTCTCTCATGTCTCTCTCTCTGTCTCTCTCTCATCCCTCCCTCTCTCTCTCTCTCATCCCTCCCTCCCTCTCTCCTGTTTGTTCAGTGCAGGTGAGGTTCATGTCTGTTGTGTGATGTGATCAGTCTTGTGTGTGTAGGATCACATGAGAGTGTGTGTGTTTCCACAAGTGCCTGTGTGTGCCTATGTACGTGTGTGTGTGTGCCTATGTACATGTGTGTGTGTGTGTGTGTGTTTGGTTCAGGAAACCAGGTGTTTCCTGACCCCGACCCCTCCCATACAGACACACACACACACACACACACACATAGGCACACACACACACACACACACACACACAGACACACACACACACACACACACACACACACACACACACACACACACACACACACACACACACACACATACATAGGCACACACACACACACACACACACACACACACACACACATGGAGATTGATTGTGATGTGATTTCTCTGGTCTTATCTACATGTATTAAGTGTTCTTTGTTGTATATTGAACTTTAGCTATTATGTACACGCTTCGTTCCCTCCTTGCACTGTTTTTTAATCATGTGCTAAACTAAACTAAGGTAAACTAAACTAAACTACGGTAAACTAAACTAAACTAAACTAAACTAAACTAAGGTTAGGTAGTTGTGTAAATAAGGTTAATAAGGTAAATGTCAGCCTGCCAGTAGGGGGCGCTGTCCTGACACTGCAGGTCTGTCGCTGCGTCCGGACGGACGGAAGCCGAAGCGGAAGCGGAAGTGCTGGTTCATTGTCTCCTCGGTTTCGCAAATTCGCGTCCGGGCGGGAGAGAGTGTGTTGTTGTGTTGCTTCTTCAAACTCTTTCTAGACATTTAAGGATTACAGTTCTCGTTACATTCATACATTACGCATCTCAGGTAAGTCAATGTTCGCCAACCGTAACCGAGATATGTATATATATATAGCTATTATATATTGTACATACATATATATATATATATATATATATATATATATATATATTGTGCTTGTTAGCAGCGAGCTAGCTTAGCTAGATAACTACCTAGGTCAGTGGTTCTTTACCGTTTTAATCAACATTGTCAAGATAATTGAATGCTATTACAGTAACGTGAACATTTCAAATGGTATTGGTCCTGTGAGCACAGTGCAGGCTTTTGTATGCCGTGTAATCGCTGTTGATATGAACTCAAGTAATGACAACAACTTGAATGTAAAACTTGTAAGGGAAATGTGCCCCAGAGGGGTGACTGACAGGAAACCCTGTGAACGGAGTCAAACCTCGGAATAAGGACATATACATGCATGGCGTCAATACAGTCTAGGGCTGCAACAACGAATCGATTAAATCGATAAAAATCGTTAACGAAATTAATGTTGACTGACTATTGTTCAGCACTAGGAGTTGCATTCAATGGATGATTTGTGCTATATAAATAAAGTTTGATTGATTGATTAAAGAATAAGTATATTCACGCTATTCGAGAGTGTCCTGTGCGAGAGATTTGAACAGACTCCTATAGCTGGATACGTCCAGCATTGTTTACACCTGCAACGTAAACAGATGTGAAGGCATGGCCTGCTTAATCCCTTCAGTATCCCGCACCCTGCTTAACTTTATCTCTGAGATTCCTTTTTAATGGAATTATATATCAGAAGTTATTACATTACTGTACTTTGACGGATAAATGTGGCAGAGTCTGCCCTGAGTTCACTCAACACAGCAGCACTTAGATACAGCCGGCCCGGTCTCTGTGCTTGACAGTGATTAGACAACGCTGTCTCTCTCCTCGTTCGCAGTCATCTAACTCTGAGGTCATGTCAATATAATAATAATTCATGGCCGCCTGAGGAGAGGTCTCGCTGGTTGGGAAGGCATTTAGTTTAGCTGCCTGTCAAATCATACTTAATCGGACTCGGGAGTATGACAATGAGGAGAACCTAACTGTTTATTGAGAAACAATTGATAGGCAGGCTGGGATACGTATATAAAGAAATACCACAATGTCTAGATTTATAACATTTTATTGAAAAGTGCAACATTGTCATATTCGTTGCTCCTCTCGTGAATCCGTTATTCCTCCCAGATTTTTTGCACGGTGAGCAGAACATTTTTCCTTCCCCATCTAAACGCTAGGCAGGCTATTACCGCTGTTTCGCGGAGTCATCATCATGCCGGCGTCAAATCATATAATAATAAAAGAAATACGTATATAGCCTGTAGTATATTGCTATGTTTAGCATAGATCTGGGATTGATTGCTATTGCCTCCGTAGCATTACATCTTGACAATGTTATCATCGATCGACTAGTGTGGTCTAGTTGTCGTTGGGATGCTGAATAAAGACGCTCGTTGAACGTTGCTCCAGAGACCAGAGTATTATTATTATAAAGTGTATCTTGTAAGTTAGAGAACAACAAGACACAACATAGCCTATATATTCGTCTTTTTTAATATAGAAGGAATCAGAATGTGACAATTAAACTTTAGCGAATTGTATTCAAAATGTTTTCACCGGACATTATGACCTTAGAGGTTTAAATATGTCGGACTTCAACATATTTTACCGGACAAAGACCGGTAATTACCGGTTAACGGAAACCCTGCCCTCCCCCCTGGCTCGCAACCTCGGCTTCATCCTGGACCCCACCCTCTCATTTGATCCCCACGTCAGCTCCATCGTCAAGACCTCCTACTTCCACCTCCGCAATATAGCAAAAATCAGACACTGCCTCTCCCCGTCCGCTGCTGAATCCCTCATCCCCGCCTTCATCTCCTCCCGCCTTGACTACTGCAACTCCCTACTCACCGGCATCACCTCCCGCTCCCTCCATAGACTCCAGATGGTCCAAAACTCTGCTGCACGCCTCCTTTCAAACACCCGCTCCCGTGACCACATCACTCCTGTCCTCCACTCTCTCCACTGGCTCCCCATCAAAGAACGCATCCAATTTAAAATCCTCATCCTCACATACAAAGCCCTCCATAGCCTGGCCCCCCCTTACCTGACTGACCTCCTTCTCCCCCACCGCCCTACCCGTACCCTCCGATCCTCATCCATTGTTCCCCTCACTGTCCCACCCTCAAAACTCAAAGGCTTCGGTCACCGTGCCTTTTCACGAGCTGCACCCCGCCTCTGGAACTCTCTCCCCCAACCACTCAGAGACTCACCCTCACTTCTCACTTTTAAATCCCACCTCAAAACCTACCTGTTCTCCCATGCCTACAGCCTCCCCTACCCCTAGCCATCTCCCCCATCCCGGGGCCCCCGCCCCCCCCCCCCCCCCCCCCCCCCTTGACACCCATACAACCTCCCCTACCCCTACCCATCTCCCCTAACCCTGCCACCCCCCTGATATGCTAGGGTGCTATGTCATGGGTTTGCTTCATTGTTCCCACACTGGTACAACAGCTCACCTGTGCCTTCTACTGTGATAGCAGCAATCCCTTGCTGGACACCACTAGGGTAACCAGGTCCCAACAAATCAAATGTGGGACAAGGAGTATGTTTGTGTGGGACAATGTGGGACACCCTCTCAACAGGCCCGGACCGAACTTTAGGTGCCCCTAGTAGCATCCGCTTCCCCTGGCCGAGTTGAGAGCTATGTCTATCCAGTTTTAAAAATATATATGCATTTCCATTCTGTTTCCTATTCTGTTTAGTTTATTCAGTAGCATCCAATAATAGACTATGCAGATAAAAACGTAACAAATATATAACAAATATATTTTATTTGAATGTGAACCTGACAATAAAGTATCTGTATGGAGCAGAAAGTGAAGTCAAAGTGCAGTATCAATTTAGTATATTAATAAAGAAAAGTAGCCTGACAGTGTTAGGCCTGTAGATGATTGAGTATGTAGGCTATCTAGCTAGCTAACTTGCCTCCCATTTGCAACACAAATGCATTGACATAGCTGTCAAGGCTAACGCGCGCACACACTAGACGAAAACATGAAACACAACTCTGCACTCATTCAGACAATGAAACAATTAGGACATGTTCACTTTGGGGTGTACTCACTTTTGTTGCCAGCTGTTTAGACATTAACAGCTGTGTACTGAGTAATTTTCAAAGGACAATAAATCTATACTGTTATTCAAGCAGCACACTGACTACTTTAAGTTATATCAAAGTTTCAGTAGGATAATGTTATCCCCTGAAAGGATATAACAGAATATTTGCAAAAATCTAAAGGGTGTACTCACTTTTGAGATATACTGTATATATCATTCATTTATTTATTTTTTAAGATTTTTTATTTTTCTGAGTTGGGCAGTCCCACTCATATTTTCCTTTTTTTAATGACAGACACAGTAGATATTATGACAGGAAGGATGGGTGAGAGAGAGAGAAGGGATGACATGCAGGATATGTCCCCGGCCGGATTCGAACCGGGGACCCTGCGGTTACATGGTCAGCGCTTAACCCACTACGCCACCTAAGCGCCCCTATTTTTTATTTTTTTTTATAATTATTTATTTCATATAAATGTTTTTATTATCAAGTACATTAATAGTGTAATCTGGTACTCAGTCTCCTCATAACCACAGTGCAAGCCAAACTGGTGCACTCTGTCATATAATATTTTGTGTGTGTGTGTGTCGCAGGGGTGCCCTCCACCGTACCTGCATTTATGCAGCGGCGCAGGGGCCATATGCCCCCCCCTCCTGCACCCAGAGACTCTGAGGAGGAGGAGGAGGAGGAGGAGGAGGAGGAGTGGACGCCGGCCCTGGAGAGACGCCCCCCAGGTAGAGCTGGAGGAGGAGGAGGAGGAGGAGGAGGAGAGGAGGGTGTCAGAAGCAGCCTGTCCAACTCCCACACTGGTCATCCTGCTGGTGGGAGGAGGACAGGAGGAGAGGAGGAGAGAGGTGGTGTTCCAATGAAGCACATTGTGTTGCATTTGTGTATAACATGTGCTGATTGATTGATTGATTGTAGGGATGTGTAACATTTATAACGTCTCTGTGATTGGTTCCCCCAGCACCCCGGGGCTTCCACCCTCCAGCCGGGAGACCAGCAGGGAGACCAGCAGGGAGACCAGCTGCGTGTCAGGGAGCCCCTCAGCCAGACTCACCTGCTGCACCGACACTACAGGTGAGCAGAGTGATTCATACACCTCATCATGGTGGGGGGGGGAGTGAGATACAGGTGACTGTGAGATCTGGCTCATCATGTCTTCTGCCCCCACAGCCCCCCCCCTCTGGTCCTCAGGCCCCCCCCAGCGTGGAGGTGGGGTCTAGTGTGATGAGGGAACCCCCCCAGCCATGCCTGGAGGAGGAAGCTACTGCAGAGGAGCTGGCCTTCCTCTGGGACGGCCTCCCTGCTCAGAGGCAGGCTGGAGAGACCCCCAGCACCAGTGGAGGGGGGACAGGGGGGTCCCAGCAGACTGGAGAGGCGAGGGAACACCCCCAGCCATGCCTAGAGGAGGAAGCGACTGCAGAGGAGCTGGCCTTCCTCTGGGACGGCCTCCCTGCTCAGAGGTTGGCTGGAGAGACCCCCAGCACCAGTGGAGGGGGGACAGGGGGGTCCCAGCAGACTGGAGAGGCGAGGGAACACCCCCAGCCATGCCTGGAGGAGGAAGCTACTGCAGAGGAGGTGGCCTTCCTCTGGGACGGCCTCCCTGCTCAGAGGCAGGCTGGAGAGACCCCCAGCACCAGTGGAGGGGGGACAGGGGGGTCCCAGCAGACTGGAGAGGCGAGGGAACACCCCCAGCCATGCCTGGAGGAGGAAGCTACTGCAGAGGAGGTGGCCTTCCTCTGGGACGGCCTCCCTGCTCAGAGGCAGGCTGGAGAGACCCCCAGCACCATTGGAGGGGGGACAGGGAGGGCCAAGCAGACTGGAGAGACCCCCAGCACCAGTGGAGGGGGGACAGGGAAGGCCAAGAAGACTGGAGAGACCCCCAGCACCAGTGGAGGGGGGACAGGGAGGGCCAAGCAGACTGGAGAGACCCCCAGCACCAGTGGAGGGGGGGCAGGGGGGTCCCAGCCGGACCCGACACCATCAACCTCGGGTAACAGATACTGTCAGTTTGTGATGCTGTGTTTTTATAGTGCCTTGGTGTCTGAGTGTTTGTGTCTCATCTGTTTATTTAAAAAAAGTCGAACCGGCGATTTGAGTACACAGGTACAAGAAAATCCGCCACAAGAGTCTAATCATTCTTAAACTTTGTAATACCCTCATACCATTTTCATATCATGTAATAAACAGAGATTAATATATTCAATAAATGTTTTTTTTATATTAACATTTTCCTTATTTTTACTTCATAAAGGGGTTTGGACATCAACATTGCATGTCACGTCACAGCAAATTAGAAGACGAGAGCAACACCATTGTGCTCCAACTGATCAGTAAGTCACACACATGCTGTGAATCCTGTCCACAAGTATTGTGTTCAATAATTCACCATAGGGTGCCAGGTGTCAAGTATGCAAATGGTGGTCATTGAATTGATATGATGAATCATACTGCCAGTTACATGACTAATAAGTCGATTTGTAATTGAATTAGCTCAGTAACACATTTCAACAGCAGCTAAACAGTTGGTAATTAATCGCAGCAAGCTAGCTTGAAAGGGAGCTGCCAGTCAAGCGTGCAAAGTCCACGCCCATACAGCCCTCGGAACTGTCTGACCAGGAAGTTGAGCCTAACAAGAAGCTTATTTCCATTTATTTTGTGTTAACAATTTTCCTGGAAACAAAATACAATTGGAACCATTTAATGTCTACTTTCCAGACCCTTTAATTACAACAAATGAAATCAGTAATCCATGTCCATTTGCAGGACGTGTCCTGTCAGTCTAGATGGGAGTTCAGTGAACTGTTTGTCTGTCATTTCTAATCGACCCTGCGTTGTTTGTGCCTCCAGTGTTTCTAGCCGCAGGTCCTCTTCAGCTCATGTAACCATGGTAACCATGTATGAACCAGAATGCACCGAGTCCCCCGGATCTGGCTGTGGTTCTCCAGCCCTGAAAAGCCCACAGTGGGGTCCAGAGATGGTGGCAGTGAAGCTGGAGGAAGAAGATGTAGAGGAGCATGGTGTGATGGTAAAAGAAGAGGATGGAGGAGACCAAATGAGAGAGGAGGGAGTGATGGTAAAAGAAGAGGACAGAGGAAGAGTGGAGATGAAAGACAGTGAGATGGATGGTAAGTCTTTGTTATTGGTGAGTGTAATTGCCCTGTTGTAAAGTCAGTGCTACCAGTGTATGGAAGCATATAGTGGACTTAATTCAAATGTTAATGCAATTTGAGATTGCAATTGCTTGTTCCACTTTTGCAGGAAGGACAGCGGCAGGGCAAATCTCTGGGCAAACGAAACATGGTTGTGGTCATGACGACATGCGCCAGTGCTACGTCCAGTGTGGGAAGAAATTAAACATGGCGGATATTGTGACAATACAGCAGCAAATTAGAAGACGAGAGCAACACCATTGTGCTCCAACTGATCAGTAAGTCACACACATGCTGTGAATCCTGTCCACAAGTATTGTGTTCAATAATTCACCATAGGGTGCCAGGTGTCAAGTATGCAAATGGTGGTCATTGAATTGATATGATGAATCATACTGCCAGTTACATGACTAATAAGTCGATTTGTAATTGAATTAGCTCAGTAACACATTTCAACAGCAGCTAAACAGTTGGTAATTAAAGGGCAGAACTATAAGCACATCTAATAGATGAATGTCATGTATGATATCGCAGCAAGCTAGCTTGAAAGGGAGCTGCCAGTCAAGCGTGCAAAGTCCACGCCCATACAGCCCTCGGAACTGTCTGACCAGGAAGTTGAGCCTAACAAGAAGCTTATTTCCATTTATTTTGTGTTAACATTTTTCCTGGAAACAAAATACAATTGGAACCATTTAATGTCTACTTTCCAGACCCTTTAATTACAACAAATGCCATCAGTAATCCATGTCCATTTGCAGGACGTGTCCTGTCAGTCTAGATGGGAGTTCAGTGAACTGTTTGTCTGTCATTTCTAATCGACCCTGCGTTGTTTGTGCCTCCAGTGTTTCTAGCCGCAGGTCCTCTTCAGCTCATGTAACCATGGTAACCATGTATGAACCAGAATGCACCGAGTCCCCCGGATCTGGCTGTGGTTCTCCAGCCCTGAAAAGCCCACAGTGGGGTCCAGAGATGGTGGCAGTGAAGCTGGAGGAAGAAGATGTAGAGGAGTATGGTGTGATGGTAAAAGAAGAGGATGGAGGAGACCAAATGAGAGAGGAGGGAGTGATGGTAAAAGAAGAGGACAGAGGAAGAGTGGAGATGAAAGACAGTGAGATGGATGGTAAGTCTTTGTTATTGGTGAGTGTAATTGCCCTGTTGTAAAGTCAGTGCTACCAGTGTATGGAAGCATATAGTGGACTTAATTCAAATGTTAATGCAATTTGAGATTGCAATTGCTTGTTCCACTTTTGCACGCATTCTTTCGGTCAATATTCAAAATCAAATGCAATCATATGATTTGCATTTTAATTTTCATGTAGCTGGTATGCAAGTTCATTCTGAAAAAAGTTCATTCTGAACTGAAAATTACTATGCAATCCCACAATAGCATTTTCCACTTTTTCCTGCAATACTTGAGTCAATATGACAATTGTAATGCAATAATGTGATTAGCGTTTGCATTTCCATGTTCTAGTAAACACATCCGCTTCGTAGCTGACAACATTCTAATGTTGACCATTTCATGCAATAATGGTATTGCATGAAACACACACGCTTATAGGCTAATATATTAGAATATATTATTCAAATGATCCCATTCTCATATTCTACCGGCCTGTCAGTCATTCTCTGATGCTCATGACAGAATAGAACTAATAATTGAAAATGTAGCTGAATTCTCTGCGATCATGAATAATGATAATCAGACTACATGCACAATCACTTCACTTCTACTAATACGGCTGGTTAGCTTCCGGTCCAGCGCTGTTCCCCACCAGCTGTTTACAGGAGCTCCGCAAAGTGTAACGGACGTTACGGACAAGCTTTTTCACAGCGGACAGTCAACCAGCTGTTTTCAGTAGCATGTATTCTGTCAAATTAAATTATTAATATTATTTGCTTTAGCTCTCGACTTTGGAAGTACAGAATGCCTGAGAGCCTTATATTGCATTATATTTTGAATGGTCATCTGGTGCCTGAATATTGTGTAATCCTTTACATAAATAATGACATTTCCACCATAAATTGATGCAGAAAAGGCACAAATTGGTGCATATCAATTCACCAGAATGCAAGAAATTAAGTGTTTGATGCTTGTGTGAGGATCCCCAGACAGCCCCGCTTCATGGGTCCCCCCGATGTCAAACGCCTGTGGTACCACCTCCGCCTCATTTTGAGCCAGGAAAAACCCTGTAAACATACCGTAACAAATGCTTTGGCTAGCTAAGCAGGGCTTGACGCTTACCTTTTCCCCAGGTAGCACTGTGCTACCATGTTGAAAAATTTGGTAGCACACCAAGAATTTCAATAGCACAATGAAAATTGCCAATGAAAAAAGACCATTTTCGTATGACGACAACAAATGATCATAATCATAACATATAAAAATGATAATAACCGGCTCTTGGCCGTAATAAAAATGGAGACTCACACAATGTAAAGGGGAAGTAAGAATATTAATTTCAGTTGGCCCACGGTTCGGTATGAGTGAAGCAAGTGAAGTGACAAAGAAAAACTATGAATGGGGATTTTCTCTGTAAAGCCTGGTACACACATAAAGATAATCTGGCTGATTTCCCTCCTTCCGACCAAGGACAGCAAATGCCCGATTATCGGATGGCTCTAAAGATTATCCTACAAGATTATCCTGTGGTGTGAGGTGTTTTAAGTAGGGATGTCCCGATCCCACTTTTTCACTACCGATACCGATACCGATACCTGGGCTACGGGTATCGGCGATACCGATCCGATATTTGTATACATTTTTTGACCCCTGAATAATAACAAATACCTCCCCAGTATATAGTCCACACCAACAACAGTTAAATTAAAAACTGCCAGCCTTTATTAAAGCAACAAATGCGACGTGTTGTGGATTGGAACTACGGATCATAAGCTTTCAAATGATGTGTCATACATTGAAATCCGAAAAAATATGAAGTTAGAGTCATTTGAATGTTGTTAGACGTCAGGCACATAGGGTTAACCTCATTGTAATGAAACCGGAAGCACACAGCGCAGCGCTATGCACATTTTAAGCGCATATAGGACTCGCGTGAAGCGCTATGCGCATTTTAAGCGCATATAGGACTCGCGTGAAGCATTTCTGCGACACGCGTTTTTGTTCACTGTTTTTATTCCCTCATCGCTTATACACATAAGTTTGACTGCGGATGACAGTAGGATCGGATCGGAGCCTTTTTTTTTTCTGGTGCGATCCCCGATCCAGCATTCAGGACCAATATCGGGTCGATATCCGATATCAGTATCGGATCGGGACATCCCTAGTTTTAAGATTCAATTTCTCCCGACAATCTGCTCGGAAAGTGGTCGGGGCCGACAATCGTAAATATTAAACGTGTTCAATGTTTACGATCAAAAGTTCTCTTGTGTGTGGGCAACTCCCGACTCCTGACAACTCTCGAGCAGGGTTGCCAGATGGGCTAGTTTTTTTTTGTGGAATTAGTGGTTTTAGACTGTGGTTATCCTAGAGAGTGTCAATCCCATCTGGCAACCCTGCTCCCGAGTCCGATTGTGACGTGGATGGAATGTAGCCAATCAAGAAGCGAGCTGACTTCTTCTTTTCGTTCTTCAGCACTTTATCACGTTTGATCACGCAATATTTCTGGCTTGGGGAACGAGACTCTAGACTGTCGTAACGTCAGATCTTTATTAGGGATACACAATATGCATTTTTTCTAACCGATACCGATAACCGATGTTTACCCGCTTCCCTGTGGCCGATAACCGATATCATAAGCGATATGAGAACAGATATAATTTCACATTTGATAACCTGTAGTTCATGCACACCTGAAGGTAAGAAAGGCTGTCATCCAGGAAACCGGAAATAAATGCTGCTAACAGCTAGCGGCTAACAAAGCACAGCACTACGAAAGTTTCAACTGTATTTTAATAACATCACAACATGCTGATAGAACATCAACATGCTAAAAACACATAACTACACATAATTAGGTGATCACACAGTCCTTGCTTTTGAACACGTCCTAAAACGAAAGTATATTTACAAGCCATGTAAACCGATAGCCGATTACCGATAGCCTCCGGACAACAATAACAATGAATCAATTCCTCAAAGTATACATATTAAGAGAGCTATTTATAGAGGTTTCACGTATGCGAGTGGTGTAGCCCATATATGCATTGTGCGCATATTATGTGCATATACGACACGCGTGAAGCATTTCTCCGACACGCGTTTCTGTTAACTGTTTTCGTTCCCTCATCGCTGTATTCAATGCCAAAATCATATTCCTTCCATACAGCGTGCTTGCAATGGTGAATCTTCAGGTGACTTATGAGATTCGTTGTGTTGTAACTCGTAGACCTTTGCCCTCCTTTCCGAACTTTTGCCGAACATGTATTGCAAATTGCAAACGCACTATCTGCCTCAGAAACTCAGAAAAATGTCCACACCGGGGAAGCCATGTTTCGCTCTCGTCTCTACACTGCGTGGCTGTACGCAGGCGCAGCATCATGAGCGTGACAACCGGAACTGGAAATATTTCTGGCTTCATATTATCGGCTCTATATCGGCTAAAATGTAATAAAACCGATAAATATTTAATAACATTAATTTCCCATAAATATCGGCGCCGATAATATCGTGCATCCCTAATCTTTATGTATGTGGTGTGCTGTATTGGGAATATCTGCGCACACCACACACACAATGGAATCAGTATCCTCATCCTCCTGGACCTCTCTGCTGCCTTCGACACTGTCTCCCACACCATCCTCCTCAACCGCCTCTCCACCCACCTGGGTGTCACTGGTACAGCCCTCTCCTGGTTCACATCATACCTCTCCAACAGGGAACAGTTTGTCTCCATCCACGGCTCAAGCTCCCCCCCAGCCCCAGTCAACCAAGGCGTCCCGCAAGGCTCTGTACTCGGACAGATCCTCCGTCGTCACGGCTTTAACTACCACTGTTACGCCAACGATACCCAAATCTACCTCAGCTCCACCCCATCCTCTCCGCTCCCCCCCCAGTCCCTCATCAACTGCCTGCTCGAAATAAAAACCTGGATGACATCTAACCTCCTTGTAGCACCCTATAATGTAATAATTTCCTGATAATGTAATAACACCTGATAATGTAATAAAATGTCCACTTAACTCCATCGAAAATGTAATAAAACCCAATAATGTAATAATTGACCAATAATGTAATAAAATAACCTGACTGATATTGTAATAACATTTTTACTGATAATGTAATACCTTATTACATTATTGGGAATTTCTTACACTTTCAGGTGGATCTTTTTTGTTTTTAAACTGATAATGTAATACTTGACAGATAATGTAATACTATGTTCATTTTCAATCCAGAGTTCTACTTTTTTTTTTTTTTAAGAATCTAAGACTGTTGTATACACTGGATTTAAGAATCTAAGAATCTTATTTACACTGGATTTAAGAATCTAAGAATCTTATTAACACTGGATTTAAGAATCTAAGAATCTTATTTACACTGGATTTGAAATAACAGAATGACTACTGGGTTAAATGACAGACTTGCATATGTGCAGAGGAAGATGATGAAAGTGATATAATAACAATTTATGAGGGGATATGTAGGCCTATGTTTGTGTCAGGTGTCATGTAAGTGTGTATGTAGGTGTTGAATGAATGAATGCATATGTACAGTGGGTGCGGAAAGTATTCAGACCCCTTCAGTTTTCCCACATTTTGTTGTATTATAGAATCAATTTAAAATGGATTAAATTAAAATAATTTGCCATCAATCCACACACAATACCCCAGAATCACAACATGAAATCAAAAAATCTACAAAATTGTACTAAACGTAATGCTTTGTAGTAAAACCAAATAAACACATTTCCTGCAAAACACAATTATGGATACGAGAGAGATTATTTTTTACATTAAGGGATTATTTTTTGCCATTCGGTTATAGTCCAATTTTGTAGAGTGACTGGCATGATGTTGTCCCATCGGCTGTGCTTTTACCCCTCCACCATTCAACTTTTTTGTAAGTCTCCCCAGGCCTCAGGGTCACATTCCTGAGCAGTTTTGTTACTCTCCATTTTCTCAATGTTTTATGGCAACCTGATCTACACAGAGTCTCATTGACTCCTATGCAAATTAGAAACCCTATAAAAACAAATATGTTCATTCCAAAAAACTTATGGAGTCATTTGTTGATGACATTTTTGCATTTGAGCTTTTAGAGTGTCATCGCAAAGGGTCTGAATACTTTCTACATGGGGGGTTTCTAGTATTTCAATTTTAAAAAGTTTACTAACATTTAAAAAAAAAATGATTTCCTGTTGTGATTCTGGGGTATTGTGTGTGGATTGATGGCAAATTATGTTAATTTAATCCATTTTAAATTGAGGTTATAATACAACAAAATGTGGAAAAACGGAAGGGGTCTGAATACTTTCCGCACCCACTGTATACCCTCCTCAAATGAAGAGTTACCAAAGGTTTTGTTCATGTCCCTGAGTAATCTGCACATATGCAAGTCTGTCATTTAACCCAGTAGTCATTCTGTTATTTCAAATCCAGTGTAAATAAGATTCTTAGATTCTTAAATCCAGTGTATACAACAGTCTTAGATTCTTAAAAAACAAATTGTAGAACTACATTACATTATCAGTTTAAAAACCATAAAGACCCACCTGAAAGTGTAATAAATTCCCAATAATGTAATAAGGTATTACATTATCAGTAAAAATGTTATTACAATATCAGTCAGGTTATTTTATTACATTATTGGTCAATTATTACATTATTAAGTGAAGTGGCCATTTTATTACATTATCAGGTGTTATTACATTATCAGGAAATTATTACATTATAGGGCGCTACACTCCTCAAACTCAACAGTAAGGAAACAGAGCTCATGGTTGTGGCACCCAAGGCGCTGCTACGGAAAGTTGGGGACTTCGACGGCTGCTCCATCTCCCCATCCTCCGAAGTCTGTAACCTGGGCGTCATACTGGACTCCACCCTCTCCTTCCAGTCCCACATAAAATCCTTCACCAAATCCGCCTTCTTCCACCTCAGAAACATCTCCAGACTACGACCTTCCCTCACTGACTCCGTTGCCGAAACCCTCATTCACGCCTTCGTCACCTCCCGTCTGGACTATTGTAATGGAGTCCTGTTCGGGGTTCCCAACAAAGCCCTGGACAGGCTCCAGTACGTGCAGAACTCAGTTGCCAGGGTCCTCATCCACACCAAGCCCTGGCAGCACATCACCTCCACCCTCATTCACCTCCACTGGCTCCCGGTCAAGTCCTGCATCACTTACAAAATCCTCCTCCTCACCTACAAATCCCTCCACGCCTGCGCCCCCCAGTACCTAACTGACCTCCCCCAGCATACCCCTTCCCGGAGCCTGCGGTCCGCAGACATGGGCCTGCTATCCACCGCCCGCACCAACCTACAGACCTTTGGGGACAGAGCCTTCAGCGTGGCCGCACCTACTCTCTGGAACTCTCTGGAACTCCCTCCCCACAGTGATCCGCAATGCCCCCACCCTGGACTCGTTCAAATTAGCCCTCAAAACACATCTGTTCTCCAAGGCCTTTGGCCCCTAGTACATTTTTCAGTTTTGCTTTGTTTGTTTTCTGTTCTGTCTGTCTGATCATTCCCTTGAATTGTAAAGCGTCCTTGGGTTTTTTGAAAGGCGCTATATAAATTAAAGTTATTATTATTATTATTATTATCTTTCGACGCAACATGGGCTAAAATTACAGGAATGCCATGTTGCCACGCTGGCACAAATATACTGTGCTAATAATGTTAGCGCCACGCAGGCAGGCTTAGCATATTTATTTATTTGTATTCATTTAATCTTTATTTAACCAGAAGGTCCCTTGCGATTAAAATCAATTTTTCGAGGCAGACCTGGCAAACAGCACAACAGTTCAAGTACAAGTTTACACAATTGGAGAATAAAACATAATAAAAACAGACAAGGGACGAGAGGTAAATATGATAGAAAATCCATTTTAGGAATAGCAACTGTCTACTAGCACTCTACTGCACTCTACTGCACTCTACTGTCACACAATTAATCAGAGTTTTGAACTCCCCCAGGGAGATGAGATTATTAACACTGCAACAGCCATGGGTGGGGTCATGTGAACTAGTAAGTAAAAAAATAATTAAACTCACCTTTTCAGGACCCACTTTTCATGACTTTTCCTAGATGCGTTCTACCACCCAGTATCCTTACATTTTTAAAATCTACCTTGTATAAAGCTCTTTCTACAACAGGGTTTACCCAAGTTACATACGCAATAGTGATAGGATATTGTATGTCTATGTACAGACAATTATGAATGATAGACTGTACAGTAGGTCTCCCAGTTGAGTGTTGCACGCTATAGCTACCGCAGCAAAGTAATTGCAACAACCTACATTTGATTATGTCTGTAATCGTCAACGAATTTCCATGCAACATGGAACAAATAAAATTCCATTTATAATACAGTATATCATGTAATCAAGTGTATTTTTGCAGCTTGATAATGTATTTGATAGTGAGTGTGTGTGTGTGTGTGTGTGTGTGTGTGTGTGTGTCTGACATGGGTTTCAAACGATTTCCCCGGTACCTCCCTGCTCCAACATGACAGGTTGTCGGGTCAACAAGGTTCGGGAAGTAAGCCTGTTCCGCTAGATAGTATAGGTATGTAGATAGTATAGGTATGTAGATAGTATAGGCAGGCAGGCAGAAGGGGCATGCTTCACTTCCCAGGGGGCTAACATCAAAATACGCACATCCCCGTGTTTACCAGGGCCAGGGGAATCTAGCAGGGGTGGGATGCAAACGGTGGGTTGTTCCAATCAAATGCGACACATGGGTGAATGGGTGTATGGAAATAGCGTTCCACGCACCCGGAATATTAGCATATTCATGACTATTGTTTTTTAATAATGATAATCAACTACTTCTGCATCATACATGCAGCCACTACCCGTGATAATCTGCGACCTTAATCCTGTATCAGGGCACGATACTTGCAGAGGTTTATCTCTCTGAGAGACATACTTAGATAGAGAACACTTTTATCTATATCTTTTTATTAATTGTTTATTATCTTGTTAAATGTTTATCTATTTAATTTCTCTCTCTATTTTTTTTTCTTACTATCCTCCTCTTGCTGTATTTTTTTAATGCTGTATGTAAAGCGCTTTGAATTGCCCCTGTTGTATCAAATGTGCTATACAAATCAACTTGCCTTGCCTAAACGTATATATTAAAGTTAAACTTGCTATCTTCCTATTTTTACAGACCAGCAGAGCTCCAACCCAGGTTCAGACAGCGAGCCCAGCTCCACCACACCAGGAAACCATAAACAACACAGGAGCTCAAGGCGGAAGAATCACCATAAAACACACCCACAGACTAATGCAGGAGTCCTGAAGAACCATCAGAGAATACACACAGGAGAGAAACCATACCACTGCTCCCAGTGTGGGAAGAGTTTCAGTCAAGCAGGAACCCTAAAGATGCACCAGAGAATACACACAGGAGAGAAACCATACCAGTGCTCCCAGTGTGGGAAGAGTTTCAGTCAAGCAGGAGACCTGAAGACGCACCAGAGAATACACACAGGAGAGAAACCATACCAGTGCTCCCAGTGTGGGAAGAGTTTCAGTCAAGCAGGAACCCTAAAGGATCATCAGAGAATACACACAGGAGAGAAACCATACCAGTGCTCCCAGTGTGGGAAGAGTTTTAGTCGAGCAGAAAGCCTAAAGATACACCAGAGAATGCATAGAGGAGAGAAACCATACCACTGCTCCCAGTGTGGGAATAGTTTCAGTGTAGCAGGAGACCTGAAGACGCACCAGAGAATACACACAGGAGAGAAACCATACCAGTGCTCCCAGTGTGGGAAGAGTTTCAGTCAAGCAGGACACCTGAAGACGCACCAGAGAATACACACAGGAGAGAAACCATACCAGTGCTCCCAGTGTGGGAAGAGTTTCAGTCAAGCAGGAACCCTAAAGGATCATCAGAGAATACACACAGGAGAGAAACCATACCAGTGCTCCCAGTGTGGGAAGAGTTTTAGTCAAGCAGGACACCTGACGATTCATCAGAGAATACACACAGGAGAGAAACCATACCAGTGCTCCCAGTGTGGGAAGAGTTTCAGTCAAGCAGGAGACCTGACGATTCATCAGAGAATACACACAGGAGAGAAACCATACCAGTGCTCCCAGTGTGGGAAGAGTTTCAGTCAAGCAGGACACCTGAAGAGGCACCAGAGAATACACACATGAGAGAAACCATACCAGTGCTCCCAGTGTGGGAAGAGTTTCAGTCAAGCAGGACACCTGAAGAGGCACCAGAGAATACACACATGAGAGAAACCATACCAGTGCTCCCAGTGTGGGAAGAGTTTCAGTCGAGCAGAATTCCTAAAGATACACCAGAGAATACATGCTTAACGTAGTACACCAGAGAACTATGCTTAACGTAGTTTTTCTATTTTTTAAGTAATTGTTTGATTAATGTGGATTGTACACACACACACACACACACACACACACACACACTCACACACACACACACACTCATACACTCACACACACACACACACACACATGTGTTTCTGGTTCAGAGTGTTACAGTCGGTCACGTCTCCATACAAACGTCTCCAATATGTCCATACAAAGCTTTTGCCATGCATATAGTATGATATGCATTGTATATTTTGTGACTTGCATTTACAAATAAATACATTTATGTAAGTAAGTGAATTGTCTATCAATCAGCATCACAAGACAAAAACATCTCTGCTAGGGCCAGGGGCCATTGGCAGTCATAATGCTGGAGGAAGGAAGATTTGTTTAATGATTACAGTAGAGAAACTGTACAGGGGGGTTTGGGCAGGGTCCCACACTAAGGCTTGTTAGTGCATTTTATGTTCGGACAAGTGAAATTCCTCCTGCAATTGTCTGACGAATGTAAAAACAAAAAGAAATCAATGTGATGGCAGCTGGTGTTTGGAGCTACAGGCGCAGAATATAAAGTGGTCAAATCGGTCGTCAAACTATTTATGACCTAAAAGTCAGATTTTCAGGGGTTTTTACAACACACAACAAAGTTTTGAAGTACCCACTCAATATGTTTTAAAACAGTTTCACGATAATTATATTTGTGTACTTGATCAGCAAAATAAGCTTTTTTTCAGCCTGATTTCTCCCGGCTTGGGGGAGGGGGTGAATGGTTTCATTGTTTTGTCAAAAAATCTACCTTTGCACTCGATCAAATGTCAGGACTAGTGTTGTTCCGATACCGATACTAGTATCGGCATGGCCACCGATACGCACAAAAATGCTGGTATCGGTATCGGCGAGTACTAACAAATAACACCCGATACCAAACTTGTGATGCGCGTTTTGCACAGGCTGCATTCGTAATTCGCTCTTAGAACGCTGGAGCGCACAGTGGTATCAACGTCATAAAGGGACCAAGCAATTTGATTGGACAAGAGGCATTCCTTGAGTGGTGATCAGATTTCCAGAGCGAATTTACGAACGCACCCACAGCGTCCCGCAACTCGGTGAATGAATTGTCTCCGGTGACGGTGACGGTGTGAAGACACGAGAAACATTCAATTTTTAAAGTTGAGCAAAGTAAATAGGATTTTACAAGTCCCGTTAACAAGTATATCATCACCTGTGATCGGCAAGCATGGCCCCTAAGGATTATGTGGCAGAGAAAGGTACGTTTTGTTTTACCGGCGTTACTCATACAGACAGTGTGTGGTTGAGTTGCTGCTACTGTTCAATGAACAGAACATGCAAAGCGACAGGCACTGCTGGGGATGAAGAGCTATGTAATGTTATACGCGTAACTAATAACTAGCTATCGTTCTTGACTTTTGATTTCAACAATGGTGCCACGTTTGCCCACTTTTCACCAGGGTAACTAATTCTGTTGGCCAATGCATGGTAGCTAAAAAACCAACCCCGTTTCATGAAGCACACACCGGACTGTCAAAGTTATAAAAACCAGTGTCTAGAACTTTTAAGTCTACTTGCGTTTAGCTAGAAACTTTGCTAGGAGTCTCCGACTAGAAGGTTTAAACCCTAGCAGCATTCTTTGCTTGTCAGGCTTCAAAACTACCCGGATGGAATAACTCGGAAGAAGTCCGGGCCAGTCTCCGTGTCAAACCTAGTCGAATATGGAAGTGATTTCACAAATTCATTGAACTGCACTTTGACAAATCGTGTGCCTTCACATATATTAGTACCTGGCCACATTCTTCTTTTGATGGGCGACACCGCCTTCACTCCCCAGTCCCACAGGCCGGCCCTGCTGTTATGATTAGTTACAGAACCAAATGGTACCTTGATTGAGTTGGTTAATAGATTTTTGTTGATACTTTTCACGATACCAAACACCCGATGCCAGACTAAGTGTTAGCAATAATTTTACATCGAGGTGAGTATGCGGCTCAAAAAACATGTTTTTTTGTTTTGTTTTTTCAAACGCCGTGGTATCGGATCGGTACTCGGTATCGGCAAGTACTGCACGGTCAGGTATCGGTATCGGGATCAAAAAATGGTATCGGAACAACACTAGTCAGGACCCTCCTTTCATGACTTTTCCTAGATATGTGCGTTCTACCACCCAGCATCTTTACATTTTCAAAATCGAGTTAGTATTAAGCGATTTTGCAGTATTTCTGTGTGTGTCTGTGTATTTGCCTTGGAATTCTGCTGCCATCTTTTTCTCCAAGGCTGCAATTATCTTTTATATCTGCAGAGGTAGCAAGGGGACACACACTGTGCTCAAACTTCAGGCTTCAGTGCTGAATTAGATACAGTCGATAAGACTGATAAGTATGTAACATAATGTGTTTATATATAGGCTATATATAGCAATAGGGATACATAAGATATGCGTCTTTGAGCCTCGGAAAAGCGCTATATAAATTTAATGAATTATTATTATTATTATGTACATTTACATTTACATTTTTGGCATTTAGCAGACGCCTTATTCCAAAGCGACTTACAATCAATACATTTGAATACCAAGCATGTGAATCAGCAAACCACCATTCGTTGCAGGAAGAGTAATCTAGCTCGGGCCCGGGGCCACTGATAGAAGGAAAAACCTTCTCCATATCGCCTTCTACTAAAATTTATTTATTTATTTTTTTTTTTACTGGAGAAACTGAGAACCAGTACAAGGGGGGCAATAGAAGTTCTTAGGGACACAGAAGAGGGGAAAGCGGGTGTCTTTAGGAGACGTAGTGGTGAGGGTCAGAAGATGTCTCAGGAGGAGCAGTTAAGATGTAACCTGAAGAGATAGGTCTTCAGTCTACGACGGAAGATCGGTAGTGACTCTGCCGTTCTGACAGCCGTGGGGAGCTCATTCCACCAGCGGGGAGCCAGTGTTGTGAAGAGACGTGATCGGGCAGCCCGACTGCTGTGTAGAGGAGGTGGGGCCAGTTATGTATATGTACAGACAGTTATGAAAATGATAAACTGTACAGTTTGTACTATCCAAGTTCCATGCAATAGTGATGAGATATTATGATATGTGTAGCCTATGTACAGTTATGAATGATACACTGCACAGTATGTACCTATCAAGTTGTGTGGTGCATGCATAGCTACCGCAGCAAAGTAATTGCAGTAGTCTACGTTTGATTATGCATGTACTCACCAACGAATATTATATAACAAACGGATATTTATAATATTGTATATAATGTATTTTTTGTATATCACTGTAGAACACGGTGCTAGACCACTGGACCACCTCAGGCCACCAGTAATAACCATAATTGTGGATTACTATTTACAATTAGTAGTCTCCTGATCTCGCTACATTTTGAGCGAGTCTGTAACTACTTTTGTTTCAGCCCATTCTTGCCTATAGACAACTGTACAATCATTCATAGTGAGTTTATTCACCCAATAAAGTAAAGATGAATAATACTGCCCTTCACCTTATTATCAGATGTTCAGTTATGATTAGACCTGTGTCTGCAATGATAATAATACACAACAGGCAAGACGGTTGTACCATAGATATACGGTACGCAGATTAATATTTGTAGATTCGTTTTCGAACATTAGATAGGCCTAGTTGATTTTGGCAACATTGTAGTAGCCAATTGCAGAGTGTATTAATTATGTTGTTTGTTTGAATCCTCACTGTGTTCATGTTATAATGTTTAGTGAACGAACAATTGTTGGGTGTTTGCCACAAATCGGAATTCTCTTGCTGTAAAATGTGTACATCAAATAACATGATGTCAGCGATCTACTTGAACTGGAGCGGGACGACTGCAATGTACCATATATATCTGCCATATCATACCGTTTTATATTGAAAAATATGATGGTAAATAAATACATGTGGGACCGATGTATGATATGGCAGAGGTGTGGTGTGTATCAGTCTGTCTCGTTCCAGCGAGTCAACTCGTGTTGACTCAATAAGACATTATGCGCTCTGCGCTGCGGGCTACATTTGATTATGTAATCTGTGTTGTGTATTTCTTATTGGTTCTGAATCAAAGAACAATTATTGAGCTTAAGACGATTTAATCCGAGTTACAAACAGATTTATACATACATGTGTTGATCCTGTGGGCTGGTGAAAAAAGAGGCCGCTCTCTAGCTAGCATGCCCGTTTTGTTCAAGAGGGGAGGGGCCAGAATGTATCTGTGTTTGCCCAACCCCCAGAGGTCTCTGTTGGTCATCTGGTTGCCATAGAACCCTCATTGTTAGAGGGCATCATGTCCTTGCATGCCCTGGTATGTGTGTGTGTTTAAAATATACTACATATTCATACATAGATCATACATACTACAGAAATATACGACACATCCCCCCTCGGACCACCCAGAGGGTGTTCCGAAACTAAACTACCATAAAACTAAAACAAAAACACAAAACCCCACATAAGAAACCAAAGAAAAAAAAAAATAATATTTTTTTTTTTTTTTTTTTTTTTAAATAAACAACAACAAACAGAAAAACTACACCAACACACAACACAAGAAACATAATAACACAGACCAACCCAGCACCAGTACCAGCAACCAAATACAAAACAATTAACAATAAAAAAAAAAAGAATCCTAAAAATAACAATACAAATTAATCTAAACACAGTACATCATACATATTTCAACACAAAAACTTCCAACGACCGATGTCTTCTCTGTCCTTGAAGCGTCAGGGTCAGAGGTTGCTAGCACTTGAACCCAGTTGGAGAACAGCCTTTACCGCTGTCTCAGATTGATAACACTTTCATAGTCAGGAGCTTCCATTTTCGTTGCGCTAGGAACAGAACCTCTCTCCTAGCTTTGTATAACCACCACATCACTTCTCAACTGACATCAATCACACAAATACACAAACAATACACAAATAATGACATTCAGTTATCATAACACATAATTCCCCAACAGTAAGCACAGGACAAAGGGAATGCATTAATGCATAGATCTTCACCTCAGGTGAGGACTAGTCTTCTGAAAAGTTCATTAACGTGGACTGAGTGACTGATTTTCCAAAAACAGTCAATGAGGCCCTGCCTCCTAAGAAAGTCAAAAATCATGTCTGCTATAATAGGTGCTCCTATCTTAGCAAAATAAGTTTCCCATGCCCCTAAGACCGTTTCCAGCCATGCTATCATCTGCTGTCCATTCCCGTCGTTCCCTTTGATCTGCTGCTTCACTACCCTATTCATAGTCTTTAATCTTTTCCTAACTGGTCGTCGTCCGTCAGTGTCATTGAGGTTCAGGCAGCCGCCTGGTCCCCTCCCACGCTGATCAAGGTCTGGGGAGTCGCCCTCAGCATCATCTGAAGCATGGTGCAGGCACTCGCCAGCATCCCCAGTAGCACAGGTGTCCAGGCTTTGGACACCCCCAGGCTGGACCTCCAGACTGTCAACACTCTCTGCTTCGTTGGTTTCTGGTTCATTGGCATCTGGACAGCTTTCCACTGTCCCCTCGGTTTCAGGCACTGCCGGTAATGTCACTGGCTGTAACACTGGCATTGCCACTGGCTCTGGCAACACCACAGCATCTCCTCGTAGCTCCTCCTTCTCAGGTTCTCTGGGGACCTCGGCACCTGTTGGCACAACATCCTGCCTACTCTGTACATCCACCCCCCTGTCCACCACCCGTGGCCCTATTGGGGTAGGGATATGCCCAGACACCACTGGTGTACCCACTCTGATGTTGTTTCTCCAACAGACCCCACATTGACCTAAAGCATGGTCAATCTGTTCCATCAAATATGGACTCCAAAACCCATATTCCTTGGTGATCTTGCGTCTTACCTCCCCCCTAGCCACATGTGCTAATCCATGAGCTTCCCGTATTAACATGCCTATTAAATCTGAGGGTGCTACAACCAACCCCTCATGATTCCTCCATAGACCTGTGTCATCCTGACTTGCCCCCCTTGCTAGCCAAACGTTCTTGTCTAACGTAGTTACTCTACTCTGTAACATCAATAAATCCTCAAGTGTGACCATGCCCTGTAATTGCTTTTCATGTGTGACCAGAAGACCTTTACCTGCCTTGTCTGCTCCTGTAATGGCTTTGGCTGCATCTTCTGCAGCCCTGTTACCTTGTGTGACATGTGATGAGTCAGACCTGTGTGTGGCACACTTCACTATGGCTAATTCCTTTGGCTTCATCATGGCTTGTAACAGCTTCATGATCTGTGCGTGATGCTGTATAGGCGTACCATCAGTTCTCTTAAAACCCCGCCCCCTCCATACAGCTCCATTAAAATGACAAACATTATGTGCATAGGCAGAGTCGGTGTACACTGTCACTCTCCGTCCGGTTCCCAAGTTGCATGCTTCTGTGAGGGCAATCAACTCAGCCAACTGAGCCGAGCAAGGCTGAGGAACTGCCTCAGCCTGTTCTACAATAAACTTTGAATTCTGTGCTTTAACTAAGGAATACCCAGCGCACAAAGTTTCTCCTACCCCGTAACAAGACCCATCAACCCAATATTCTATATCAGCTCCCTTTAAAGGCAAAGCTTGTAGGTCTGTTCTATGCTTAATCACTCTGGCCGTCGATGGAATCTGAACACCGGATGGCACCGTCACCTGACAGCCGTCAGGTGTGCATTTTACTGTACAGTTCAATTGGCATAGAGCATCTCTCCCTAGCAGCCCTGTTGGCGTGTGTTCTGACACAAATGTTGACAGAGTTGCTCTCTGTCCCTTGTACTCCAAGTCTACAAGCTCAGTTGTAGGAATCAGCTGTTTAATTCCCTCAAATCCGATTGTCTTCACATATTCTCTAGACATAGGAAGGTGCGTGGCGTCTTCAGGCTTCTGTGTCACCACCAGCTGGCACCTCCCACTCGGATCTTCCGGGCACCCCTATAGGCCAGCTGCTGGGCCTCCGTAAGGGTTCATCACTCCTGGAGCAGGTGTAGCAGGAGGCCAATATCCTCCTCCTTGGCTCCCCCCTGCGCCCCCCTGGGGCCTGTTGCAGCAGGTACAGGCTAGATGTCCATTCTGGTCGCATTGGCAACATGGTTCTAGCATCTCCTTCCCTGCTGCTGTCCATCCCCCTGGTGGTGGTCCTTGGCCAGCCTGTGTGTACATCTGGTATGGAACCGCTTGCACCCCTGGTGGCCCTTGTGGGTATGGATACCCCCCTTGTGGCCCCTGTGGGTAGGACTGGTAAGTAGCAGGATACCCCCCTTGTGGCCCCTGTGAGTAGGACTGGTAAGTAGCAGTCTGCACTCCAGGTGGCTGTTGCTGTGGGGCTAAAGCCTGCACTCCCTCTATGTTCCTCTCGCTTTCAGTCAATTGCACATGAGTCAATATTCTGAGTGATTCTTCGTCTTCTGCCTTCTGTATCTGAATATTCTTTCGATATAACTCAACTTGATGAGCTACGTGGTCTATATAAACAGCTTTGTTCATGTGTCGTAGCCCCACCACTTCTGCTAGCTTATCCTTAACTGGGGTAGGAAGCCCTTCTTGTATTTTTTCCCTGATTATGGATTTTTCTAAGGGGTTATCTTCAGCGTCCTTCCCTGTCACACTTCTCCATTGAGAGTGCACACGGGCCACAAAACCCCGGGGATTCTCATCTCCCCCCAGTGGCTTCACAATGATATTGTCTGGGTGAATGTGAGTAGGGTAAGTCTCTCTGATTGCTTTCCACAGCCTGCCTCTGTTTGCTGCGAAGAGCTCTGGATCATAAACTGATGTATTGATATATCTATGAAGTCCTGCCTTCATCAATATTTCCTGCATTGTATCCAATCCTGCAATAAGAGCTAAGAGTCTTTTCAGGTCTCCCATTGCGGCCTGCGTTCCTGTCAGTCTCACGTCCATCTCAGTAGTCCACGGGTATCCGCCGTCTTGAAGAACGGGGAGCTTCTCTATCACTTCAGACAGATCTGTATGATGCCACGGATGATATTCCATCTTGTTACCCCGAATCAGCACTGGACAGTTCTTTAATGTATTTGATGACATTCGGTGACAATCTCCCTCTTTCTCCCTTTCTCGTTGCTCCTTCAGCCATCTGTGGTGTCTTTCTTCCTCTCTTTCCGCTTTCTCCGGGCGTCTTCTCCCACCTTTCCTTTCGGCTGTGGCTATCATCTTCCTGACCTGCGCGTTGTAGCCTCCATCTGCATTGTCGTCATCACTTGAGTCTTCACTGCCATCTTCGCTGTCATCTTCCTCGTCACTCCTGTCGTCCCCTTTTCCCCTTGGCTCCTTCTTCTTCTTCTTCTTCTGGGAATGGTCCTCCAGTGCCTTAGCATATGGAGGGGGACTGGAGACAGGACACATGTCTGGGGATGGAATGTTCAATTTCTGTTCCAGTGTTCTGGCCAATTCTTTTTTCTTTTCCGGTTCCATCTGAGCTATTTTCTGTCCCTCTACCTTAAATAGATCTAAAATAGCTAACTCTAACTTGCGTTTCTCTGATCTAATCTTTCCTCTTTGATGTGCTTTGTGCCCATTGATAAGTATTTCCAATGTTGCAATTATTTGTAAATTAAGGCTGCCCTCTTTCGGCCACGGCTGTTCAATGTATGCCCAACGGCTATTCCATTTCGTAGACATTTTGCTAATTTCCCTAACAAGAGGATTCATTTTTTCCACTACAGCCATAGGGGATAACGTAGCCAACATTCCACGATGTTCACTAATATCTTTTAACAGCTTCGTTGAATTCGACCCCATTCTACTTGCTCAATATGCTGACAATATTCTATATTAGATAAGGTGTACGCTTCTTACAACCCACCTTCCTATTGTCTTGTTTGCTAAACAAATGCTAGTCCAATATAACTGTATTAACCATCCCCACAAAACCCTGCAACTCAAAATAACAGATTTGCCTCTTGTGTATGTCAGTGCAGTATTAACTTAAATCTAATATCTGTGTAAGTACTTTATACTTAAATGTGTTTCCTAATTGTTTATGAATATGTGTCACTTAATTACTCATTCAATACTAATTACAGTTCTGGTCAACACAATTATTAAATCACAAAGGCTGGTCAACACCTAAGTATTCACTGATTTACAAAAACCCTTTTACTGCTTAATTATCAATACAATCTATTCTGCTATTCCTAATCAAAAGCTGTGGACATGACCTAACTTGAAATAAAAGATGTAAATTACAAATATTAATTATAACCTGTAAAGAAATCGACTTGTTATTTGGAAAAGAATGAATGATTAATTATTAATTACAATCTGTAAAGAAATCGACTTGTTAAGTGAAAGGAATGAATGATTAGTTAGAATTATTCATTGACACTTCATTGATGTAAACCTGTGAAGTCAATTAGCTATTATCAACATATCATTAGATTGTCACAAAACAATTGATCAAAGTTTTGTGAAAACAGAAAATGAAATGATCTGAATAATTAATTCAATCAATTTGTAATTAATTAAATTAATTGAATTAAGGTAATATATTACAATCATTTACAACCATCCATTTATTATTGTATAGGACTATTTCATTGACCTCAGATGGATCACTGAGGATTAGTGTTTTAAAATGTCTTGTCGTATTTTGTCCAGCAGGCGGAGCTGTGCTCCGGCTAACGCGCATGCGCCTGCTCTTCCGTGTAAAATGGCGTCTATGAATGTTCCAACCGTAACTCTAAACTATTAAAAAATACCCCGCTGATCAATTCACTTTATCTCTATCTCTAAAATACTATAGTCTATGTAATGCAACAATCACACGCAACGTGTCTGTATGTTTGAACAACAGGAGAGGAAGGAGGAGGGGGAGGGGCTAGTCTTTGTCCTTCTGGGGGAAAAACCGCTCCTGTGTAAAGATTAGTCTCACAACATCCACGACACAACAATTTCACGATTATCTTTCAATCCAGTTAAACTATTATTTCCCAAATTAAATCTCATTCAAATATTCAATGCATTCACGTTTTCCACTTTTCATAAAGAGGGGTCAATGAATGCTTTTCATGTTCTCTTCATAGAGATATCTAGGCCTGTGTGTCCGCGTGTCTGCGCGCGTGCCCGAGCGTGCGTGTTCTTGCTCCGTTTACACAATGGCAAAGGACACTGCAAATGGCGTCTAAGCTCCGCTGACAAAGGACAAAGCAAATGGCGTCTAAGCTCCGCTGACAAAGGACAAAGCAAATGGCGTCTAAGCCACTCCTGCTACAGTTCTACAATAATGACTTATTACGCTTTATAAAAACACAATTTTACACACACACTCACGATATTCCGTAATACCGTCCAAACAAGTTAGTTACACAACTAATATCTTAACACAATATTACACAAAAAAAACGAATTACCAAATTCGGCCCTTATCACCAACCCAGGCTTAAAGACTATGAAAGATGTGTTTCCTTTTCCAACAAGTTACTTTACTTTAAACCTTAAAGTTGAAGGTTGTTTTAGTCTCAAAGAAAATGCTTGAAAACACAGCTGTTGTACACGCGCCCCTAGCAGTTTAAACAGAAAATAGCGCTATTTTCGTTCTTACCGTCTTCAGAGCTGTGGCTTCAGCTTAAGTTTTCAAACGTAGATTTCCCTTTTTAGACTCCGTTGCTAGGCTCGCCATGTGTTGTGTATTTCTTATTGGTTCTGAATCAAAGAACAATTATTGAGCTTAAGACGATTTAATCCGAGTTACAAACAGATGTATACATACATGTGTTGATCCTGTGGGCTGGTGAAAAAAGAGGCCGCTCTCTAGCTAGCATGCCCGTTTTGTTCAAGAGGGGAGGGGCCAGAATGTATGTGTGTTTGCCCAACCCCCAGAGGTCTCTGTTGGTCATCTGGTTGCCATAGAACCCTCATTGTTAGAGGGCATCATGTCCTTGCATGCCCTGGTATGTGTGTGTGTGTTTAAAATATACTACATATTCATACATAGATCATACATACTACAGAAATATACGACATCATCAACGAATATTATATAACGAACGGATATTTATAATAGGCCTACAGTATATAATGTATTATTATTTTTATTCTGAGCAGTCCCACTCATAATAAAATACTGATGTTCTCATAATATAATTATAGATATAGCCTAGCTAAATCGTGTAGACTGCTATGGAGTACGGTGGCCGACAAGGGCAAACGCGCTGCAAATACCGGAAACGCGTTGCATATAGAGAAACGCGCTGCAAATAGAGAAACGCGCTACATATAGCTCACAACACAACGGAAGTGTAGAAAAACGCTGCATATAGAGAAACGCGCTGCATATAGCTCACAACACAACGGAAGTGTAGAAAAACGCTGCAATTCAGTTCACAACACAACGGAACTGTTCTCACAACGGAAGTGTTCTGGGGGGGAACGATAAGTGGAACGGACCGGAGACGTGTTTTTGAAGAAGTTCCGAAAAGCAGTTCTGAAGAGGTTGTGGAGTGAAGAGGCGACATAAAAGGTACATATTATATTTCTTATTTATGTCTGCAGATAACATGTGCTGTATTTCAAACCGAAGGGCTCATTCTATGCCCTACACCCTACGAAGGGTTCGTAGAAGCTTGTGCAGTGGAGGGATTCTTTATTGGGAATTAGCCGTTGGATCGTATTCAGACATAACGTAGGCTGACAGTGAGCTAGTTAACAACAACAACCTGCTGTATGTGAGCTAGTCAACAACAACCTGCTGTATGTGAGCTAGTCAACAACAACAACCTGCTGTATGTGAGCTAGTTAACAACAACAACCTGCTGTATGTGAGCTAGTTAACAACAACCTGCTGTATGTGAGCTAGTTAACAACAACAACCTGCTGTATGTGAGCTAGTCAACAACAACAACCTGCTGTATGTGAGCTAGTCAACAACAACAACCTGCTGTATGTGAGCTAGTCAACAACAACAACCTGCTGTATGTGAGCTAGTCAACAACAACAACCTGCTGTATGTGAGCTAGTTAACAACAACAACCTGCTGTATGTGAGCTAGTCAACAACAACCTGCTGTATGTGAGCTAGTTAACAACAACCTGCTGTATGTGAGCTAGTCAACAACAACAACCTGCTGTATGTGAGCTAGTTAACAACAACCTGCTGTATGTGAGCTAGTCAACAACAACAACCTGCTGTATGTGAGCTAGTCAACAACAACAACCTGCTGTATGTGAGCTAGTCAACAACAACAACCTGCTGTATGTGAGCTAGTCAACAACAACAACCTGCTGTATGTGAGCTAGTTAACAACAACAACCTGCTGTATGTGAGCTAGTCAACAACAACCTGCTGTATGTGAGCTAGTTAACAACAACAACAACCTGGGTGTGGTTCAAATGGTTAATTTGGCATCTGGAGACAGTCCACTTTCAGACACCGTGGTCAGTTTGCATCATGGCATTTCTCCTTAAATGAAGTGAATTGACAATATTTTGATAATATTTTAATTTGATCTAATCTGTCATCTGTGTGTTGTATGCAGGTGTGGGACGGTCCAAATGAAGTGAGCACTCCAAATGAAGTGAGCACTCCAAGAATGGAGAACATTTTGCAAGGGTAAAACACAGCACAGTCAACATGAACTTTTCTTGCACAAGCAGCACAATACAGTACAGCAGTTTAAATTGTTGTTTTTTTCCAGACCTGCCAGACGCTTACAGACAGCATCTCATCAAGTAAGAAAATCCATATCCTCTAGTGTTGAATGTGTGAACCTGAAATTATGAAATGCCTGTAAATAATTACATTAATTCACCAAGCCAAACTACATGTAATGTGTGCTGTTTTAGTTACTAAGCCAATAACACTGTCATTAAATTAACTGCTAATTTTTGGGGTAAAACTAGGATGGAGGACAAACCGCAGTCCAGGAACAAGACAAATGTGCCCGGGGTCAGAACAACTTCTACAGGTAAGCTGTGTTGACAGATGCAACCTTTACACATTTGCTAGTTTACTCAGAATTGTGTGGATTTTCAATGTATTTCTTGCATCTTTGTCAAATGTTTACGGGCAGTGTGCACCAATATGCCAAATGTGCTGGTATTGTATGTTTTAAACCTAATGTTTTTCAAAGAAACCAGACGAGGAGACAGGAAGAAACCCGTGTACTCGGATTCTGGAGAGACTATCTTCTTGACACAGAAGGTTTATTTTAATTATCTCATCATAAACACACTCCATACCCTGCAGAAGACCTGAACAGTCCCCAGATCTTTTAATTATGTCATCTTGATATCATCTTCTATTGCTGGCAGTTCCATTGAAATATTATATTTTACAACTAAACTAAATCTACTTTTTTCAGAGAAACAAACAGGAATCTTCCTCCAGGACATCCTCATGTTCGCCACAGGACTCGACGCACTGCCTCCCTCTGGGATCCAGCCACCACCCAAAACTGCTTTTTCTGCGGACATCACGCTTCCCAATGAGCAGAACCTGCGCCAACACAATAGAGATACCGATGGCCATGAATTACAATGAGTTTCAGAACAACATGGACTTTGGGATACAAAATTCCCCAGGGTTTGGACTACAGTAAACTAAACTGGCTTAACTAGATTTCAGTTGTTAAAGGGTTAACTTTGTTCTTTGAAATGTGTACTCACATATCATGACATATCAGCCATGTTCTTCAGTCTGATATAGTTCTGTACACCAGACTGCCAGGTCAAGGCCTGCATCAGACCAAGCCTTCTCTGCAGGTTCTCAAAGTGTCCCTGGAGATGCTGATCTCCACATGGACTGTAGGTAGACTCCGAAACAAACTGGCCCAGTTCGTGTGGTGGGACTTTGAACCCACAGTCAGTTCCGCCAAACCTGTGGGTAACAGTTAACTGGCACACTAACTGTACTGTTTTCATTAAAACATTTTGTTATAAATGTATCATTGTATCAAATAATCATTTTTTAGAGAAAAGTATTTCAATTGAAAGCTACTCAACAGGCAACTACAGTTGATTGCATTTTAGACAATTAGAAGTACATGTGAATTGTGAATGTAGAAGTACAAGAATGAAAAAATAATTGTAATTGATAGAACCAAACCTGTGAGGCAGGTTGTACATGACATCTGGTTTCCCAGATGGACAACGAGACTGGTGAACAGGTCTGATGGTGTGTGTGTTCCACTTTTCCCTGCATTAATCAAGGTCCCGCTGTAGCACACCCATGAACACAAACCGCACTAGGCATGTGTGCTCATGACTGCCACTGAACAAATCTCCCTCCCTCAGGTCATTCATGAGGTCCATTGATTGATTGATTGATTGAAAACTTTATTAGAAGATTTGCAAAAGTAGGTACATGAAAGTACATATTACATACAAGGTCAACTAACAGGATAAAAACCCAAGAAAGCCACTGGCTTATTTCAATTGGGGTCCTTGATTCTCAATTCATCGTTATCATGAAAACCATCCAGAATTGAGATCTGAAAAAACACTCAAATTAGAGATGTAGTTTGTTGTAGGTGATGCATTTCCATGTAATGGATTTAGAATTAGCATAATGATCATCAAACAACAGAAAACCTGCAGTGCCACAAAAGGTATTTACTAAATAGAAGGGGTCCCTCTGTGTTTTAAGGTGTTTCTGATCAGTTCAGTGGAATGGAAATCAATGCTCCAACAACTAGATGTACCACCAAGTAATCAGAACGAATGAAATTCCATGGGTATTTTAAGATATACTGTGTTCCCTACTAGGGGTGTAAGAAATATTTTAAAAGTTGAGGACACCTCTGTTTGCGGAAGTATGACCACCAGCTTTCGATTCGTTGGTTTGCTGTTGAGGAGCCATACATATGACTGGCAGCCCCAGCAAAGTCATCGGTGTGTGAAGATCTTAAGGCACACTGGATTGCCGCCATTGTGCCGTTTTCAGTGCCACAGTCCGTGCGAAGCCGCATTGGTATGACCCCACATTCTGAGACATAATGCAGGTAGTATTGAGCAATGACCCCCACACATATATATGTGTTCCTTTTCAGCTGACTCTCTGCTCTGTCCCTGCTTCTCTGGAACTTTATGCATTTTTAGAGGTAGTGTCTTGTCATTTTCTCTTCTTGTGTGACATCGCCATCCAGCGATTTTTGTGCGTCAGTACACACTCCCCCATTGTGAAGAGTGGTTGTGTGATTCGACACCTCTTCGCGCTAAAAGTAGGTAAAAAAACGTCGCTGTTCTAGTGTTAAGCCAAGGACACTGTTTAGCTTTAGGCCTATTGGAAGGCAACCATGTGTAAATAAATAGCCTAATGTCTCACAATGTGGAATCTGAACAATCAAAGAATGTGTGATGACAATTTATACTTACTTTTTTCAATAAAGTGCAAAGGCTTTTTTCTCATTGACATTTTATTGTACAGATCTTTCTTTCAAAACTCAAAACATACCTGAATAAAAAATGTCACAGCAACAAAACTGGCATAAATCAAGGTCAACATTCTTGTGTATCTTCAAAAGCAGTTTCACTCATCAATAACACGGTGAACCTGAATACAAAATGGCACAGCCATAAAACTGGCATAAAACAAGGTCAACATTTCAACAAGTATCTTCAAAAGCAGTGCAACTGCATGAAAAAAAACAACGCTAACAAATAGTGTAAAGTAATTGTAAACAACAAATATAGTAAACAGTAGTGCAGATTTTGTAAACGCCTTGAATTCGGCCCCAAAAATCCAGATCGGAGCATCCCTAGTGGCATGTACTGAAGGTGGTGTGGTAGGGGTTGTGTTGGTGCCAAGGTGTGTGGGTGAGATGCATACATTGCTGCTGCTGCTGGATTATATGAAGTTGGTGATCTAATGTTAATTTCAGAGTCCTGGGCATCATACAGCAGTGTCATGATGTTTCTTTTGACCCTTGTTTTGATTGATAGGTCTTTTATTTGCCTAAGTTCAGTTGCAACCTGATTTCCAAATGAAGCCTCTGGATCATCGCGCTGCTTGGCACCGATAGCCAGGACTTTTGACGACATCTGCTTTAAGGTAGCAAGCGAGAAAAAAGTGTAATATGCCATCAAATGCTACATTCACAAGGTGACCGTGCAGACATGTGAAAGAAGTGTTTTGTGGTTCATGAGAGCTCTTGCTATTGTGTAGATTTTATACCAAGTGATGTTCTTTGAAATGCATCACTTTGTGTGACATCTCAGCAAAAACAAGAGATATCCCTTGAACCACAGAACGCTTGTTTCACATGTCCACACAGTCAACTCATGCAGAACACAGAGGTATAGGCCTATGTTACTTACGGTGGTCTCACTTGGGCGGTGGACAACATGTTTTTTGAGGAAGTCCATGATCCTCAAAAGCCAAGACTGCCTGGGTGTTGGATTCTTGGTCCCACTCCCACTTGCCTGTGGTTTCAGCAGACGTGTATATTGGGTCCTCAAAGATGTGGCCCTGGTCTTCACCTCCTCAACTGAAAAGAAAAAGAAAAACATTACAAGAGGTATTGTCATTGTATTTGCATGCATGAGCGTTATGAACATAATTATGTTCCATCATCAGCCAAGTGCTCATTTCAAACAGAAGAATGGACAATTGGGGCACAGACATTTCTTTTAATGCACACGCTCCCTTGCCCTCCCTCCCTACCTCTGTCTCTCCCTCCTCCATCTCTCTCCCTCCCCCTCCCTCTCTCCCTCCCTCTCCCCCCCTCCCTCCCTCTTCCCCTCTCACTCCCTCTCTCCCCCCTCCCTCCCTCCCACTCCATCCCTTTTCCTCCCTCTCTATATTGATTGTTTAATAATATTGTTGTTAGCTGTTACAGCTGGACTTTATTTCAGGCAAGCTGGGGTGGATAGCTGACATGTCAACTGTTGTTTTCATAGATCTAGATGTAGAGGTGGACATGTCTGACAAATGTAATAGTGATACAATTTCTCCAACCCTGCGGGCAGGCTCAAATAGCCTACTGCTCACGTGAAGCTATAGACTAGTGTTTAGCGAGTTTCGCTAGCTAGCTTGTTAGCTCACCTGGTTGTTGTAGGATCGTAGCAATTTCTCTCCAGCTCTTCTCTATATGTCCTGTGCCTGGAGGACGAGGGTGTTACAATGACCTGCATCTCTGCCTCCCCCCACCTGTCTCTAAAGCAGAGAGAGAGGGGGAGAGAGAGACAGAGACAGAGAGAGAGAGAGACAGAGACAGAGAGAGAGAGAGATTGAGAGAGACACAGACAGACACATCAGCAGTGGTAGGCAGCTTACATATGATGCCAGCAACCCTCCAGTCACCACCAGCTCACATGACCTGCTGACCGATGGTGACCTGGCCTGACCGAGACTACCTGCTGTCACCATGGTGAGGAAAGGAGAAGAGGGTTATATCAATAGGCCGTCCCTGAATGTAAATCATCCCTCACTCTCGCATACCCTCCTTTCTGTCTCTCTCTCTCTCTCTCTTTACCTAAGGGGTTTAGTCCCAGTCCCTCTCTTGGAGTCTGGAGGGTGGAAGATGTCTGCGTTGGCATAGATCTCATCCTCCATCTCCATGGTCCACCACAGTCTCAATGTTCACATGACTCTGCCAGGTGATCCGTGCAGCAGTCTTCTCATTGGAGAGACTGAGAGAGATACCCCAGTGAGACTTGTTATATAGGACTGGAGTCTGACAAGGCAGGCAGAGAATGTGATTGGCTGTTGGTAAGATATGGTAATCAGATGCGTCTGACCTAACACAACCCCCCAACCCCCCTCACCACCAGCTCAAGGGAAGTAAGAATAGAGATGTTGAGAACCTGTGGTTATATACCGTATGTGCAACTCAAAAAATTAGAATATCATGCAAAAGTTCATTTATTTCAGTAATTCAACTTAAAGGGTTAAACTTAGATATTATATTAAGAGTTGCACCTGTATACATGTGTAGATTGTGACAGCAGCTCTGACACACGGACACTGTGGTCCCCTGCAGTACTATTTTGGCATTCCACTCTTACACTAGTGCTTCTAGTGATACTAGTTCACTTCATGAAATGGAACCACTTCTGCAGATTCTGACACTTAAAAGTACAGCAAAACAGAAGTCCAGATAATGTTATGGTCTGGACTTCTGTTTTGCTGTGCTGTTTTAAGGCCAGAATTTGTCAGCGCACTGACGGCACTTGGGACTCATTGTCCCGTCTTGACGACTGCAACGCACTCCTGGCCGGGCTCCCCGCCTCCGCCATCAGACCTCTGCAGCTCATCCAGAACGCTGCTGCCCGTCTGGTGTTCAACCTCCCCAAATGTTCTCATGTCACCCCCCTCCTTCGCACCCTGCACTGGCTCCCGATAGCAGCTTGCATCAGAAGTAACAGCTGCAACCAAACTTCCTTCCTTCCTTCCAAAGTATACATTTCCACACTCACTGTCCCACAGTCATTGACACATCATCACATCACTCTCTATCTGTTGTCATCAGCTTTCGAGTAGTTTTTCTAAAGTATTTATTAATGTTTTGGGTTTATAGGAGGCAGACAAACAAGGGACAGGTGACACAAATTCTAATTTGGTGCAGAGAAAATGATTAAATTGTGATAGATTGATTTTATCCTTCGGTTGAAAATGCATTGATCTGAATGAGTACATGGACAGGCAAGAACATAATACAATACTGTGTCAGACTGAAGCAACAACAGTGAGATTAGACGATAGACAATTATTCCATCAAAGGTCACATATGGAGTTAAAACTTGACTGATTACATGTTTAAAAGCATGTTCTTACTTTTTGACTAATTTCATGCATAATTGTTGTAAGGTCACTTTTACAGGATGTATCAGCTAAAGTGCATAACAACCAACAAAGCAAATACTTGGCAACAGATTATACAAGACGAGTACAATTATAGAACCTTTAATTGAAGGTACTACACCCCTCCTCCACCCCTCCTACACCTATACTCCCAGTGTTTCCTCCAGGAATTTTTACATTGGTGGCGGATAGCCCTGACCGCGAAATTTTTTCGCGTGCACGCGCATGACACGCGCGCGCACGCGTTTTTTTTCTTTTTCTCTTCTAAACAACGACCTCATTTCAGCCAAAACTAGAGGATGGCCAAAAAAACAATAATGAATATACAGAATATAAACTTGTGACTGACAGTCACATACACACACACAAAGATCATCAGCTATTATATAATACGAAGTAGGCCTACATGAGCACAAAAGCGGCTAACGTTACTGATTAACTGTTTACTGTAGTGCAGAGAGATGGTAGTCGTAGGCGGCGTATCAAATGACAAAGCTAAACGTTTAATGAAGGACATGAACGATTGTCAACAACACACTCAAGCAGTAAATAGAACAGTCTAAACAACTTGGGTACTACGCACTCAACTGCGGACGGAACAATACTCTCAACCTATAGTTCCGTGCGTGAATTATGTCAACCCACCACATTACAGAAGTAAAATCACAGTCAGATGGAGCATTCGGTAAACAGCTGAGTATCAGCTGAGTTAAAGAAAACAAACTCTTACCTTTGATGACACCCACATCAGCCCTGTTTTCCCGTACTTCTCCCGTGTGTCTCTGAAGGTCCAAATGTTCCCTGAATTTTAGCTGCATGTTTTTCCAGCATGTAATTCCGTTGTCAATAAAAAAATCGTCTCCCCTTCTTTTCCCCTTGACAATCCTGTGTCGTTGCTAAAGTGACGGCACATAAGAATAGTTTTTTGACTTGCTAATGTCTGCTGATACACCAACACAGCTAGCCGATGCTGATGGCTCTCCCGCTGTAGTTGTAGCTGGTGGTGGTGGTACCCCGCCATAAACGCTGTTAGCTGATCCACCACCTAGCTTCTTTGGTCCTGCCAGCCATGCAGTTTCGGGTCGCTCATAGCCACTGCTAGCTTCAGCAATGTTTGAAGTGTCTGGGACATCTTTTTTCTTGAAAATTCCATCCATCTGTCGCTGTTTTCGTTTAATTTTTCGAAGAAGCTCTCTGGACTGCAGCTGCTCCCGCGTTAGCATTAGCATCCATTTTTTCTTCTCCCTTCTCACCGTCACGAGCTCAAATGACACTTGTCGGCCGATCTAACTCTTAACACTCACTTACAGGACTTCTGACACCATGTCGTGTTATTCTATTAAACATACACGTGAGTCCTTCTGTATTTAAATGTAAGTGTCTTTATTTTAACTCGCTCTGTAAGCTCTACAATACCGGTCTCTTGTTGTCTCGTCGTAACCTGCCCACCTGACCTGGGGGGTATTCCATCAACGTCGCTAAAGGAAAATCCTGGCTTATTTTTGATAACTCTCGCGAGACCAATCAGAATATGCCTGGATATTTTTAAGAACTCTCGCGAGATTTATCAGACTAAACCTGGATTTTCCCTTTAACGATGTTGATGGAATACCCCCCTGATGTCACTACGGTGGCCTGTACACAATAACAATAATACCACAGTTCACATTTAGACCAATCAGGAGCCCTTGTGTCACGTCGTCAACTGAATGTTATTAATCTGATTTTGGATCAGCGGTTAGAGAGAGATGGGCGTGGATTTAGGTGCACTTTTAGTCAACATCCATTATAGCGCTGATCTAGGATCAGATATATTTTAATCAGCTAAAATGTTCAGATTTTATTTTTATTTTTTTTGAGAACTTTTTTTTTTTTTTTGGGTGGACTGAATCAATTCGTGGCGGAGGAAATTCATTCGTGGCGGCCCGCCACCAATAAATGCATGAGGAAACACTGACTCCTCCTCGCCGAGGAGTAAGGGGAGGCCTGCTAGCTAGGCTGAGGAGAAGCCCAGACAAACCTGCTTTGCCGAGTATTTTCCTATCCAACGTCAGGTCCCTGACGAATAAGATGGATGAATTGAGACTACAAGTTGCCAAAAATAACATCGTGGGAGATAGCTGTGTGATTATTCTCACTGAAACCTGGCTAAATGAAACTATCTTGGACTCCGCGATTAGCTTGGAAGGATGGACCCTTCACCGGGCAGACCGCACGCAGCTCAGCGGTAAGTCCCGCGGAGGCGGCCTCATAATATCGACGAAGGATAGCTGGTGCTTAAACACGAAAACTGTAAGTAGCCACTGTTCCCCAAACCTGGAATACTTGACTGTTAAATGCCGACCCACTTACCTACCGAGAGAATTCAATGCAGTGTATATTACAAGCGTTTATATTGCACCAGATGCAGACGGTAGCTTAGCATTGGCACGGCTATATGACGTCATCAGTGGTCAACAAAGCACAGATCCACAGGCAATTCACATTATAGCAGGAGACTTCAATCATGTCGACCTGAAGGCAGTACTACCCAAGTTCTATCAGCATGTTAAATGTGCAACAAGAGGAGAAAAAACACTGGACAAGGTATACACCAACATCAAACGTGCTTACAAGGCTAGTCCGCGAGCTCATCTAGGCATGTCTGACCATGTGTCAATCCTCCTGATCCCAGCATACACTACCATGGGGAAAAGTGCTCCCATCACCACTAAGACTGTCAGAACCTGGCCAGAAGGGTCCGCTCCACTGCAGATCTGCCTAAATGACACCCCATGGCAGGAATATGAGCATGAGGACCTGGAACAGTACACGTCGTCGGTTCTGAACCACATAGTGAACTGCACCAACTCAGTCACCGTGGACAAACAGGTCCGGGTCTACCCCAACACGAAGCCATGGATGACTGGGAAGGTCCAAAAACTGATCAACGAGAGGGACAACGCCTTCTTCGCAGGGAAGAGCACACCGCTGTACAGCACCACCAGGGCTAACCTAAAGCGCGGAATCAAAGCGGCCAAGGCAGACCACAGAGAGAAGATTGAGGAATGCTTCCTGAGCAACGACTCCAGGCGGATGTGGCAGGGGGTTCAGCACATGACAAACTTCAGAGCCAACAGGCTCACGGCCACAGAGGACGACCCCCTGCTGGCGGGAAAGCTGAACACCTTCTACGCCCGGTTCGACGAGGGGCGAACGGAGGTAACCACAACACAAACACCACTCTCCAGCTCTCAGCAGCCTCACCCTCACAGAGCATGAAGTGAGACGCGTGCTGAAGGCGGTGGACCCCAGGAAAGCCTCGGGGCCAGATGGCGTCCTGGGACGGGTGCTGAGGGACTGCGCCGACCAGCTGGCCGGGGTTTTCACCAACATCTTCAACCAGTCCCTGTCCCAGGCCACCATCCCACCCTGCCTGAAAACCTCAACTATCATCCCAGTCCCGAAGAAAAGCACGGTGAGCTGCCTAAACGACTACCGCCCGGTGGCACTCACACCAATCATCATGAAGTGCTTCGAGAAACTAGTCCGGGCCCACATACTCACACGCCTCCCGCCCAACCTGGATCCATACCAGTTCGCATACAGAGCCCACAGGTCCACAGAGGACGCCATCGCGACGACTCTCCACGCCACTCTATCCCACCTGGAGAGGGGAAACAGCTACGCGAGACTGCTCTTTGTGGACTTCAGCTCCGCCTTCAACACCATCCTTCCAGACAGGCTAGTGACCAAACTACTAGACCTGGGTCTATCACACTCTATATGTGCATGGATCAAGGACTTCCTGACCGACCGCCCCCAGAGGGTGCGGGTGGGCCCCCACACCTCCACAGCCCTCAGACTCAGCACTGGGTCCCCCCAGGGCTGCGTGCTAAGCCCCATCTTCTACAACCTCTACACCTACGACTTCACCCCCGTCCACCCCAGCAACTCCATCGTAAAGTTTGCAGACGACACCACCGTGGTGGGATGCATCTCGGGGGGGGGACGAGGCGGCGTACAGGGATGAGGTAGAGCAACTGAGCAAGCTGTGCAAGGTTAACAACCTGCTGCTGAACAAGTCAAAGACCCAGGAAATCATCGTAGACTTCAGGAGGAAAAAGTCCGAGATCCAGCCCTGCTCATCGACGGAGAGAGCGTGGAGAGGGTCTCAACCCTCCGATTCCTGGGGATGCACATGCGGGATGACCTGACCTGGAAGGACAACACAAAAGCCACCATCAAGAAGGCACAACAGCGGCTATACATCCTGAGAGTCCTCAGGAAGGAACACAGCAAGCAGGAGATACTGGTGACCTTCTACCGCGGCGCAGTGGAGAGCATCCTCACCTACGGCATCTGCAACTGGTTCTCCAGCTGCACAACCGCGGAGAGAAAAGCGCTACAGAGAGTCGTGAGAACAGCCCAGAAGATCACCGGCGCCCCCCTCCCCTCTCTGGAAGAGCTGTACAACACACGCTGTCTCAGGAAGGCCTCCAAGATCTCCAGGGACCCAACCCACCCTGGGTACGAACACTTTACCCGGCTGCCCTCGAAAAGGCGGTTCAGGACCATGGCCGCAAGGACAAACAGACTGAAGAACAGCTTCTACCACAGGGCCGTCCAGGCCCTGAACACAGCAAAGACCTAGGTTCTGGGCCCTGGACAGTCTGGACGGATTGATGGCAGCTGCTGGACTGAAAAAATCAGGTGTAGTGCTGAGGCACAAATATGTACATTTCAAGCCTGCAAACTGCGACACTTTAAATAAATGTGCAATAACACTATTGTGCAATATGACAACCCTAGTCGTCTATCTGTACAGTATAGTATAGTGGATAGTGTACATAGCCTTTATTTATGTAAACCAGCTCCTTCCCTTCTTGTGTTTTTTTTTTTAAGTTTTTTTTTTAAGTTTTTTAAGTTTTTTTAAGTTTTTTTTTCTTTCCTAACACCAGGGGAGCCACCCCTCCTAAATTTCGTTGTTTGGTACCTGTACTGTAGCAATGACAATAAAGACCATTCATTCATTCATTCATCCTCCTCCACCAATCCTCCACCCTTCCTCCACCTCTACCGCTACACCTCTCCTACACCCCTACTACAACATCCCTTATTGGGGAAGGGTCCCAGTAGGGCCCCCAGCCTCCCCCGGACCCTGAGGTGGGAGAGGGGGTTGACCAGGTGGCAGAGGGGGCTGTCGGGGGGTCGACTCCCAGGAGCTGGCGGGTGGAGGACTCCCAGTCCCGGCCGAACTCCAGCCTGCTGCAACACACGGGTACTGACGGTCCGCCCAGGAGGCCCAGTCCACTGCCCGCCTCACCGCCAGCCAGCACTCTGACCTGGGGACACACACACACGCAGACGCACACAGACGCAGACGCACACACACACACACACACGCACATGCACGCACACGCACACGCAGACGCAGACACAGACACAGACACAGATGCGCACGCACACGCACACGCAGACGCAGACACAGACACAGACACACACACACACACACACGCACGCAGACGCACACAGACACAGACGCACACGCACCCGCACCCACACGCACACAGACACAGACACAGACACACAGACACGCACACATGTTGATAGTCATATTGACATCATACCAACAAACATACACTATGGTTTCAATGTCTAGGGCTGTGTTCATATATCCGCTCTGAGACACTGGGTTCAACAGCATAAAGGGACCACGTAATTTGATTGGACAAGAGGCATTCCATGAGTGCTGATCAGATTTCCAGAGCAAATTTACTAACGCAGCCCAGGGTTCTAGAGGTAGAGATGAGCCAGGGTTCTAGAGGTAGAGATGAGCCAGGGTTCTAGAGGCAGAGACAGCCAGGGTTCTAGAGGTAGAGAGACAGCCAGGGTTCTAGAGGTAGAGAGGAGCCAGGGTTCTAGAGGTAGAGGAGGCAGGGTTCTAGAGGTAGAGAGACAGCCAGGGTTCTAGAGGTAGAGAGGAGCCAGGGTTCTAGAGGTAGAGAGGAGCCAGGGTTCTAGAGGCAGAGGAGCCAGGGTTCTAGAGGTAGAGAGGAGCCAGGGTTCTAGAGGTAGAGAGGAGCCAGGGTTCTAGAGGCAGAGAGGAGCCAGGGTTCTAGGTGTGTGTAGTGTCGTACCTGGGCGGAGGCGCGGGGGCCAGGCGGAACAGCGTGAGCAGCAGCTCGCCCTCCGCCAGCCTCCTCACCCTCAGCAGCTAAAGGACCAGCAGGGTGGCGACCAGCCTCAGGATGTCAGCATGGGCCCTCACACCTGACACACACACACACACACACACACACACACACACGTACACGTACACGTACACATACACATACACATACACACATAGTTGGGGGCCTTAGGGCTATATGAGGCTATGTTCGTGCAAATTTGTGCAAAAGCACCAGATTTGGCCCAGATGTAGCTCAGAGTTATGCTCTAATGATTTAGCCAGGGTGCCCGAGCCAACGACCACCGGGGTCGCCATGGCGGCCACATCAATATGGGCGCCCTCCGAAAAAGGTTTTGGCTATAACTTTTGAACCAAATTAGCTTCAAATAAAAACTTGGTGTCTTATTTATGTTTTATTGGCCATTAGAAACACATTGGAATGCTTATATTTATAATTGGGTGTGTCTGGACCCCTAATTTGCATATTTCCAAGATGGCGGCTCCCCGAAAATGAGTTTTACCATAACTTTTTAAAAAAAATCCAATATTGGCCCATTTTGAATGTTGGGGAGCATGTGGGAGGGCCAGACCTCGTGAACTTAAAGACAGTTACAATTTGAATTTGAATTTTAAAGAGCTGTTTACAGTAGTGTGACTTCATGCTTGTGTGCAAGTCATAAAGATGGACAGTAACGTGTACAACTACAATTTTCTTCCTCACGTAAGTTATAATTCATCATTCATCATCAGTCATTTTCATAACCTTACAATAATTCCAGGATCCCGCTCTCTGCACCTCACAACATTAGCTAGCTAGTTAGCTGGCTAGCTAACGCCCAGGCTCCACTATGGCCATCGAGCGTTGCGTCTGCGTTGCGTCCGGAATTGCTGTCAGCCAGGGAACGTTGCTTTTGTAATCAATGAAAGGTGCTCCACTGCCTACGTTGCTTTTGTAATCAATGAAAGGTGCTCCACTGCCTACGTTGCGTCCACGTTGCGTTGCGGCCGATGGCTGCGTCCAAAGTAAAAATTCGGCAAAGTTTGATTTCTGATGGCGAACGCGAACGTATATTTACAATTGTATATTGGTTGTTGGTTATAATTGTATATTGGTTGTTTTCTGGTGTTGTTTTCTTGTTTTGCTCTGTTTGTAGTCTACTTGATGTCTTTTTATCATCAGTTAAATCACCACAGCGGTTAATCCACTAGTAGAGAAGATACCAGATTGAAAATGCACGTAGCCAACTACTCTATAGCTCGTGCCTGGTCGCAGCTATTGCGAATTGTGAATCACCACAGGTGCTTGAAGCTTGTTGCAGAAATGGATGACGAACGGCTGATACCTGAGGTGGAAAAATCGATATTTTTATATGCGACAAATGACGGTGGAGCAGGTACAATGTCAAGTTAATGCAACGCCGATGGCGAGGTGACGCAACGCTGGTAGTGGAGCCAGCCTGTAATATTCTACAGTAGCTAGCTATCAAGATAACAATGACTGATGCCTTCTTCTGTTTACACAAACACAGCCCATTGTCATATGCATTCTTATCATTTCAATTGATAGGAGACATGCTGAAAATAAGGTATTGTCTTGTTTTACTTCTGTCTACAACTACTATTTCCTGCAACGACAACATGTAGGCTACAATTTCCTCAATCTCACGTAAGTCATGTATTATGTCATCACAATATGGCCTCTACCTCTACCTCTAGTAGCGGCACCATTAATTGGGACCTATGCTGTCTCTGCCAATGAGATGCTGATGAACCATTGCAAAGACCCAAAAATGAAGGACTTGTATCACTAGAAAGGGAAAAAAAGATTTCTTAGCTATTGCTAATGTTCTTCCTTCTTCTGTTAATGTTACAATTGATCAGTTGAATGACGGTTCAGGTATTGCAGCAACGCTTAAAACACACAATGCTATGTATCACAAACTCTGTAGAAGCTACTGTAGTAGTTGTCGTGTCAAAAGGGCTCCAAAGTATGACGTTGGCTCCTCCTTAGTAGTGAGTCCTAAAAAGCTTCGATCATGTCAACCCAAAGCCTGTGGCATTCATTGTGTCATATGTGAGGGGGAGATATGGATGACCTTCACAAGGCAGTAACAGATAATGTTGATTCCGATCTGAAAAGCTGGGCAGAATCCTGTAAACATTTTTAGCTTCTTGGTAGATTAGTTACACAAGCTTCCGATGTGCACGCAGCAGGTGTGTACTACATGCCAAATGTTATCTCATGTTGCGATATGCAGCAAAACGGCAAGCATCTCATGACACTGCCAGGCCAGGGTGTCAGAAGGGGAAGCATCTACCAGTGAGTGGGGGACAACCTTTGACCATCTAACTATTGCACAAATTGTTGCTCTGGTTGAGGATTCAGTTCCTCCTTCACAATCTCCTATTACGGCAACTCTACAGGAACCTTATGAAAGAACACAGGTGTTTGTGTCTGATTATGAACCCCACACAACAACATTCAAGCAACATCTCCTCAGCTATCTGCCTGAATAGAGTGAACACCAGAAGGGGAGGGAAACCTACATCGCAAACAAGGAACAAGTGGCTAAGAGGAACAATTGGCTCAGGATGAGGCAATTCTGTTGATGAGGGCCGCCTTGGTTTTACACAAGTACTGCTTACAACGAGGCCACACATTTGACGGCTCCTTGACTGTCTCACAACATCTGTTGCTGAACCCTTACGAGTGTTCAATGATATCGTCCTCCATGGTCCAGAGTTCCTCAAACCCTGTGCAGCTAATACAGAAGATGCCAACCTGCAACCGAGAATAATAATAATAATAATAATAATAACTATATCTGTATAGTGCTTTTCCTGCAAATGTTGCAGCTCAAAGTGCTTTAATCATTATATAATCTTAATTTAATTATTTTGTAACTTAAATGCAATATTAAAAGGATGGGTTTTTATAATCTTAATTTAATTATTTAGTCAATATTAAAAAGATGGGTTTTTAGTCTTGACTTGAACATATTTGCTGAGGTTGCATCCCTAAACTGGCAGTGCATTCCACAATTTGGGTGCATAAAATGAGAATGCAGCCTCACCAAATCTCTTCTTTTGTACATGTGGTACACAGAGAAAACCAGCGTCAGAAGACCTGAGAGCTCTATTGGGCTGATATGGTAGCAGAAGGCCTGAGAGCTCTATTGGGCTGATATGCTAGCAAAAGACCTGAGAGCTCTATTGGGCTGATATGCTAGCAGAAGACCTGAGAGCTCTATTGGGCTGATATGCTAGCAAAAGGTCTTTCAGATATTCTGGTGCTATGCCAGTGAGAGCTTTATAAACAAGCAGAAGGATCTTGAAATCTATTCTGAACTTAACAGGAAGCCAGTGTAGAAAATAAAATAGGAGTTATATGAGGTCGTCTGCTTGTTTTGGTTAAAACTCTCGCTGCTGCATTTTGGACTAATTGTAGCTGGCCAATAGCTTTCTTCGTAAGACCAGAAAGGAGACTGTTACAATAGTCCAAACGTGTAATAACAAAAGCATGCATTAACACTTCTGCATCAGCTTGCCGGAGAAAATGTCTAACTTTTGCAATATTCCGTAGATGATAAAAAGCATTTCTAGTGATAGATTTGATGTGAGGCTCAAAGCTTAAGTCAGAATCTATATCAATATATATTATATTAATATATATATATGAGAATGTCAATGTCAGAAGTACAATGCATTTGGCGGCACCCATCACACCTGCAAGACCGACGCAATACGTCACAGCAAGGACATTGACATTTGCCAATCGACCTGACCCAAAAGCCAAACGAAAAAAAAAAATGCACTATGCAAATTAGGGGTCCAGACACACCCAATCATGAATATAAGCATTCTAATGTGTTTCTAATAGTCAAAAAACATAAAATAGACACCAGGCTTGCATTTCTAGTTCATTTGGTTCAAAAGTTATAGCCGAAACCTTTTTCGGAGGGCGGCCATATTGATTTGGCCGCCATGGCGACCCCGATGGTCGTTGGCTCGGGCGCCCTGGCTAAATCATTAGAGCATAACTCTGAGCTACATCTGGGCCAAATCTGGTGCTTTTGCACAAATTTGCACAAAAATATCCCTAAGGCCCCAACTAACACACACATCACACACATCACACACACAGTAAGACCATGCACCTGACACACCAAACACACACACACAAGTGCACGCACGCGCATGCACACACACACACACACACACACACATACAGCAGAGTCCCTACTGTACCAAGGGAGGAGATGCCTTTCTTCCTCAGGTAGACGTCGGCAAACACACACACACACACACACACACAGCAGAGTCTCTCCTGTACCTAGAGAGGCGATGCCTTTCTTCCTCAGGTAGACGTTGGCGAACACGTCCACCTCCACCTCCAGCAGAGCGCCCATCGCAGGGCTGCACTCCCAGTAGCCCTCCTACACACACACACACACACACACACACACACACACACACACACAACACCACCAGACACACACGCACACAACACACACACACACACAACACACCAGACACACACACACACACACACACAACACAACACACACCACACACACACAACACACCAGACACACACACACACACAACACACACCACACACACACAACACACACAACACACACACACAACACACCAGACAAACACACACACACACACACAAACACAACACACCAGACAAACACACACACACATACACACACAACACAACACACCACACACACACACACACACACACCACACACACACACACACACACACACACACACACACACACACAAACAGGAGATGAGCAACTGTCCTCACCTGGCTCACCTGGTGTCTCTTCTACACACAGGTAGTGGATGAGGCGAGTTCCACTGCTTATCAGAGAGCTATGTGTTTTCATTCTGTTGTCATATTCCACTATCACTTAGAACAGGAAAACTTTGTTATCATTAACAAAAAGCATACATGTAGGATATGATAACTTTGTTTCCATGTTGTATGTATGGTGCGGCATGCAAGGCCCCTAACTTTTATTTTATTTTATTTTTTTACCTTTATTTTACCAGGCGAGACAATTAAGAACAAAATTCTTATTTACAATGCCGGCCTGCAATAAGGGGAAAGGGGAGGGGGGCTGAAAGATAAAACATGTTAAAAACAAAGCACAATAAGCATTAAACACATGCATGTAACACAAACAATACAACAAAAGCACTAACAGACATCAATAATGGAATACAACAGTAAGCACAAAAAGCAGACAGGCAACACAAGACAATACAATACAACAAAACACACTGGGACACAGCCAAAAAGCAGACAGGCAACACAAGACAATACAATACAACAAAACGCACTGGGACACAGCCAAGCAAACACAACAATAACCACTGAGACACGACCAATCAACACAGCGATACAACATGGACACTAAGACAGCCAGTAAACAAACCAATACAACGATACACACTGAGACACAGTCAAGCAAACATAAATACGGTACAACAATAACCACTGAGACACAGCCACCAAATACGTACAACAACAGCAATAAGCACTTACGAAACAGGCCAACAAACATTAGAAAACAGTATTAACATTAACACAGAAAAGCTTAAAAGCAGAGAATGAGCAGACATGAGTGTATGGGGGCATAAAAACAAGTGCAGGTGGACAGAGGGGGTGTGTAAAGGGAATGAATACAAGTGCTGCCCTACAGAGAAGAGAAGCATGTGCAGGAATCAGTGAGGGTGTCTGAAATAGTGAGTCTGAAGGCAGAGAGGGAGATGAGTTTATCCAGTTTGAGGGTTTTTTGCAGAGCATTCCAGTCAGAGGGGGCAGCAAACTGGAATGATGCACGGCCAAGGGAAGTGGTGGATTTGGGAATGTTTAGTTGGATGTGGAGTGAGGATCGGGTGTTGCGAGTGACAGGCAGAGGGTGAAGCAGGAGACACAGATAGGGGGGTGATAGGTGGAGGAGAGTTTTATAGATGACCACACCAATCTATCAGAAAACAGGTTCATACTACATACTACATACTACATACGCATGAAACCTCTATCCCATTTCAACCATGGAATTCGCCGACATCTAAAAACAACCTTGCGACCTAACACTGCCACCTAGCGACTCAATATGAAACCTTGTTGATAATGTGCTAAACGGACCAGCTTCCTTCTTAGGTTATTTTGTCTGTAAAAAAAATAAAAAATGTATGTAACAGACACAAAGAGACTCCTGAAGAAAAAACCATTGTCTCAATACAAATACATGAATGAAAAAGAATGATCTCTGAAAGGCTCTCTGTCTGTCTCTGTCTCTGTCTCTGTCTCTGTCTCTGTCTCTGTCTCTGTCTCTGTCTCTCTCTCTCTCTCTCTCTCTCTCTCTCTCTCTCTCTCTCTCTCTCTCTCTCTCTCAGAGACTCACCGCAGCGGCTGGCAGGTCATTCTTGGTGTGTGTGTGCTCTGTGCGTCTACATGGTCCGTCGATGTGTCAGCGAAGGTCCGAATCTTTCTGGTCGCTTCAGGGCTGGGCCGTCCCAGCCCGTCCATGGGCCTGGTTGGGGGTCCTGCTGGGGCCTGATTGGGTCTGGCCTGGTCAGGAGGAGGAGGAGGAGGAAGACTGCACTTCACAGCAGTGGCTTGAGGGGCTCTGGCCAGGGGTCGTGCCCCAAAAACTGACCCCATAGGTGGGGCTGAGCTCATCCTTAACCCTCCACCACCAGGGGGCCCTCCAACACCAGGGGGCCCTACTCCACCAGGGGGCCCTCCTCCACCAGGGGGCCCTCCAACACCAGGGGGCCCTCCTCCACCATCCACCACTACCAAGGCATCCTCACAGGGGGGGATTGCTGCGGATGCACAAGCTATAAACCTCGGAGCACTCAGAAGCTCGGCTCTGCAGTCAAAAGACAACTTGAACACTGCCGGAGCTGTGGCCTGGGCTCTGGCCAGGGGTTGTGCCCCCAAAACAACTGACCCCATAGGAAATCTCGAGGGCGTTACCGAGGGCAACGCTGCCTGGAATGGTGCCGCCCGGCGGCCTCCAAGCCTCCCGCAGGCCGTAGCGCTCATTTTTTTTTTCATTCTCTCATTCACCCATTCACACACACACATTCCACACACCAATGGCGGCAAGCTACCATGCAAGGCGCCGGCCCGCTCACTGGGAGCAACTTGGGGTTCAGTGTCTTGCCCAAGGACACTTCGACATGTGGCCAGCCGGGGCTCGAACCGCCGATCTGCCAACCTTGCGATCAGATTAGATGCCGACTCTACCTCCTGAGACACAGCCGCCCCTCTCTCTGCCGCACACCTCTCGGTCCCGTCTCCCATGTCAGGAAGTCAGAAACACGGTGGAGTAGTGGACAGGTAGTAATGGACAGGTAGTAATGGACAGGTAGTAATGGACAGGTAGTAATGGACAGGTAATGGACAGGTAGTAGTGGACAGGTAGTAATGGACAGGTAGTATTGGACAGGTAGTAATGGACAGGTAGTAATGGACAGGTAGTAATGGACAGGTAGTAATGGACAGGTAGTAATGGACAGGTAGTAATGGACAGGTAGTAGTGGAACTGCTTATTGCACAATGCTATTTATACTATTTCAAAAACATAGAAATTATCTTCTCATTGTGTTGCGTCTACATATTTCATAATGTATTCATAATGGAATAACATACATTAATACCAATTGAAATTGGTAATACAGGTCTACAAAATAAGAGTAAGTTATGACCATTCATTTTACAACGTGTAGAAACATTTGTACAAACCTTATGAAATGTCACACTCTGGTGGCCAGAATAAAAGCTGTGCAGCAGCAACATTACTGAGTCAACCAGTAGTAATTATGTGGCTGAGCAGAAGGCTGGTCTCAATGTAATGGAACAGTTTCCATTATTTTTAGAGCCGCTCTGCCTCTAGTCCATTAATTGATTGTATACATGGTGTTGTGTTTTTATAAAAAAAAACACCTGGTTGCTACAAATGCAGAGCTTTGGGAGATTTTCTGACAACCGTTCTCAAATGGGACATTCCCAGAGAGGCCTGTGATGAAGCAGGTAGCACTGAAGTATCAGGCAGCACCCAGTGAACTGGGTAGCACAGAGTCCAAGCCTGCCCAGTTGCATCTGTAGCAACCAGCTACTACACTTGACCTTAGCCAAAAGGCCGAGGAAGCGATACCCACAATGGGTACGAGGTAGGAGAGTCTTGATTGATTGATTGAAAACCTTTATTGTCCCCAATGGGGAAATTTTGTTGTCAAACAGCTCAGTTAGGGCAGAAAACATTCAGTACAGAAAACAGAAAAACATTCAATAAAATACATAAAACAGTGCAGGCTCAATAAGTAAAAAGTTCCAAAAGTTCCATCTCCAGGTCTCCCCCACCCTGCAGGGCCTGGTTGTAGAGTCGGAGTGCAGCTGGAATAAAGGACTGTCCAAATCTTTTTGTACTTTGACGGGGGAGAACAAATCTGTGGCTGAACTTGCTCCTCATCCCTGCCAGCTCGCAGTACATCGGGTGGGAGGGATTGGCCAGCATGGCCGCCAGTTTTTTCCCCATCCTCTGTTCTGCCACCACCTCTAGGCTGTCCAGCCCGGTCCCCACCACAGAGCTGGCCTTCTTCACCAGTTTGTTTAGCTTCGCAGCATCCCTGGCACAGATGTTTCCACCCCAGCAGGCCACGGCGAAGAACAGAACGCTGGCAACCACCGACTGATAAAACATTTGCAGCAGCTTGTTGCAGACACCGAAAGACCTCAGCCTTCTCAGGAAAAACAGTCTGCTCTGCCCTTTCCTGAGAAGAGCCTCGGTGTTGTCAGTCCAGTCCAGTTTGTTATTAATTTGTACTCCCAGGTACCTGTAGGAGTCCACCCTCTCGACTTCCACCCCCTTGATGATGATGGGGGCTGGGGTCCTTCTCTTCCTCCTAAAATCCACCACCAACTCCTTTGTTTTGCTGGTGTTAAGCAAAAGGTAGTTGGTGTCGCACCACTGCACGAAGCTCTCCACCAGGGCCCTGTACTCCTCATCCCTGTCGTCTGTGATGTAACCGACGATAGAGGAGTCATCCGAAAACTTCTGCAGGTGGCACTGGTCGGAGCTAAACTGGAAGTCGGAGGTATAGAGGTGTTTTTTATTGGTTTTTATAAAAACGCAACACCGTGTATACAATCAATTAATCAAACAATCAGACATTTAAGACATTACATTCAACAACAACCAACATTAAACTAACTAAAGTGCTCAGTGTTCAGTGTATTGTCCAGTGTAGTGTAATGTTCAGTGTTCAGTGTTCAGTGTCCAGGTTCCAGTGTCGGTAGGTCCGAGGCAGGGGTAAAAAACCTGTTCGCTGTGCATCCGGGAAAAAATTCCCCTGCAGCCCTCTAGTTGTAGAGCGACTACTATCCAGTTTGCCCACCAGTGCAAAGCCGTGGCTCCCCCACCTCCCTCCCCCGAGGGACCCCACACACCCGACTCACCCGACCCACCACCGGCGCGTCCGGCCCAGCCCACCAGGCTCAGACTCCTGTAGCCCTTCACGAGGCTAGCCGGACCAGGCGCCCCAGCGGCGGAGCAGATCGAGCACGCAGGCCGACCGGAGGCCCCTGAGGAGAGGCCCAGAGAGCTCGGCGCATGGCAGGCAAGCAGAGGCGAAAAACCTGTACACAGCTTATCCAGGGAAAAAGCTCCCTGGCTCTTCTCAGCTTGTTCCGGGCTGGGGGTTGGGGGTTGGCGGGTAGGGGACTGGGCCTGTAGCTGGGGGCCTGGAGTTGGGGGGGGGGGGCCCGGAACAGGGGGTTTGGGGTCGCTGAGTTGGAACCTGGGGTTGGTGCTGGGGTGACGTGGTGGTTCCCGCCGGTCTCTGCTCCTGGGTCTGGAAGCCTGGGTAGGTGTCAGAGCTGGATATGACATGTGCCTGAAAAGATACAGGAGTGAGAGAAGGGAGGTGTGCATGGTTTGTGTAGTGTGCATTTTGGTGTCAGGCGGGTGATCAGTACTTCCCTGTGACCCAGTGGTGTTGGTCATCCTGGTGCTGGTGGTGCTGGCAGAGACGGCTGGTTCGGCTGTGGGTTGTGTGTGTTGATATTCTGGTGAGAGTAGGAAGTGGGTCAGTGCTGTGTACATGTGTAGGTGGTGGAAGGTGCAGTAAACTTCCCTGTTGGTGTTGTGCGCTGCTCCTCTCCTGGTCCTTGTGATGGTGATACTGCTGACCAGGGCTTGTGCTGGAACAGTGGTGAAGGTGATAGTGCAGGAACTGGTGGTGTAGTGAGGTAGGCCCGGGGTGGGGGGGGGTTGGTCGATGCGGCGCGGCATGGGGGGGGGTTTAGAGGATGACGTCCTTCCATCTCTCCACCCCCCACACCGCTCTTGCTTGATCCGGGTTATTTTTAAAGTCAACAATAGCATGGTCCCTGAGGCAGAGGGTGATTCTCCTCCTCAGGGTTGTCAGGTGGACGCTCTGTTTCTGATAGACCCTGATGTTCCTCGTCTCCCAGAGTACCTGCTTGACGGCGCTGATGATCCTCCACTGTTGTTGTAGTTGGGGGGTTGTGCACCCCCCGGGAGGACCATACAGGATGTTATCGCCCGTCAAGCGGGGCAGGGTCAGCAGGCTGTTTAGGGAGACAGAGGGAACAAACAGGGCCCAGACCCGCCTGGCCACGGAGCACTCACAGAACAGGTGGTTAATGTGTTCTGTGTCCGTGCATCCGTGGGGGCATTTATCAGTCGTTGCGATGTGCCGCCTATGCAAGAATTCCCTAGTGGGGAGACAACCATGAGCAGCCATCCAGGCAATGTCTTTTTGTTTATTGTTAGTACATTTATGATTAATGTTTTTCCATACCTGTTTGGAGTCCACGGCTGTGCTGGCCTTGGGGTGAGTAATGGTTTCCTTCGACCTTATGAAGGTCATAATGTCTTTGTATTTCCATGAGGCCAGCCCAGCCGCGGACAATCCTGTCTTGAAGGCAAAGTCCCTCCATATCTTGTAGACAGGAGGGGGGTCCCAGCTGTAGGGCACAGTGTGATTTATTGATGCGGTCACCCTGAGTGTCCGGAGGATGGGTGTGGCATAGTATATTTCAAAGAACCTGGCTTTCCTATCTTTGTTGTTGATGTTGTTGATGAGGTTGGAGAGTCCCTGTGCCCTAATGATGTTTAGGATGTCTGGGACCCCTTTCCCCCCATTCTCCACTGTTTTGTACAGGGTGGTGCGTTTTAGTTTTTCCATCTGGCTCCCCCAGACAAAGGTAAACATGATCCTTTCGATGGTTTTGGATACTGCTCTGTCTGGGGGAAACACCCTGCCCAGGTAAAGGAGAATGGGAAGAACAATAGCCTTCAGGACCAGGATCTTGCCTGTCATTGTGAGAGGCCGTGCACTCCACTCACAGATCTTCTTTTGGACCTGGCGGATGGTCTCCTTCCAGCTGCCGGAGGCTCCTCCATCTTTCTGGTAGGTGATCCCCAGCAGCTTAATGTTTTCCGTCTTTACAGGGAAGGAGGTTGCCAGGTTCTCCTGCCAGTGCTGCGACAGAAACAGCTCACACTTACTCCTATTGATCAGGGCGCCAGTGGCTGCACAGTAGTCCTCCACCACTTTCGTTGCTGTGGAAATGGAGCGACTATCCGTGCCGACGATGGTAATGTCGTCCATGTACGCCACCACCTTGAGCCTCTCCCCCCGGGCCCCTGGTAGAGGGTAGCCCATGATGTTGGGGGAGCTCCTGATCTTCCGTAGGAACGGCTCCAGGTAGATGACGTACAGTAGAGGGGCCAAGGGGCATCCCTGCCGTACTCCAGCTTTGATGGGGAAGGGGTCTGTCAACTGGTTGTTGATCCGAACTCTGCTCGTGATGTTGTTGTAGCAGAGTTCGGTCCAGTTGAGCAGGTGCTGGGGGAAGTTCATGCCTCTCAGCACCCTCTGCAGGAAACCATGGTTAACCCTGTCAAAGGCCTTCTCCTGATCCAGGCTGAGAAGGCCTAAAGGGGACCTCCGCTCCTGGGAGTGCAGAGGAGGTATAGAGGGTGAAGAGAAAGGGTGACAGAACAGTTCCCTGGGGGGCACCGGTGTTGCACACCACCACCTCAGTCAATCTCTGACACGTCAATACACGTCACGGTTTAACCACAATAGTTTCTATATGCATTCCACCAAATAATACAACATATTTAACTTAACATTGTTCATGTACTGCTAATGTACAAAACATCCCAGAAATGCTACTTATGACTGTTCCAAACTGGGAAATTCAATACGTCCCACGGTCACGTGGTAAGCCGTCTCCAATCGTAGCGGAAGAAGGCATTTGCTCATCAAAATCACATTTACCGCAAACTGGAAATAATGACCAACCGGTTACATGTAGTAAAACGTAATGTGATTATTATGGGCCATGTTTTGGATATTGACGCTTAGCTTTTCGCCTGAATATGAATGACACAGACACACGCACACACACACACACACACACACACACACAGCAGCCGATAGAAAGACCTCTGTCGCCCTCTAGCGGTTATATTACACTTTGACCAGACATCTCTGACCTGTCCTGTTTCTCCCCGGTTAATTGTCAGTACTATCCTTGATGATCGACTAAATTAATTGTAGGACTGTGTACAAGTGAAAACAAACCACAGACCAAAGTAATCAGAGGCATGACCATTTATGTGGAATAAACTCGTTTCACAAGCACTACGACTTCACCCAATGAGCCTAGTCACTGTGGCTGTGATAGCACTGGCCAACCCAGTTAAAACCAAGGCTTTGGACTTTTGGGGGACTGCCAGTTGAGCTTTCTCCAAGCTCTGGAGGGGTCGGCGATGTCACAGTGTGGGTTGAAGAGCTCTCACCAAGCTCTGGAGGGGTCGGCGATGTCACAGTGTGGGTTGAAGAGCTCTCACCAAGCTCTGGAGGGGTCGGCAATGTCACAGTGTGGGTTGAAGAGCTCTCACCAAGCTCTGGAGGGGTCGGCGATGTCACAGTGTGGGTTGAAGAGCTCTCACCAAGCTCTACCCTGGGAGGCCATGGAGGATGGCTGAAGAGACACCAGGCAGTGCTACAGTAGTAAGAAATACATTAGTTAGTGCAGAGAGTCCATAGTCATCACTGTATGACAGAGTCCATAGTCATCACTGTATGACAGAGTCCATAGTCATCACTGTATGACAGTCCACAGCTGGCTCACAGGTGACCACACAGAACAATTACAAGCTTCAGAATAACAGTAGTTAGATCTGCTGACAAGGTGATGGAGCATTTTAGTGACTTGACATGTGAGCATAACTTGTCATGATCATGACTAATATCTGTTGCGATGTGAACTCAAATCAACCCACAACCCATTTCAAATCAACCCACAACCCCAACGATTGCTTTGTCAAGAGATGTAAGTCTAAGACACGTACCTGACTTTAGCGAGGTGTGAGATCTGACTAACGCTGGTCTGAGAACTGATGGAGGAGGCAGGACATGGACCCACTCTGCTTTTGGAAAGGTTCTTGAAAAGAGACACAGGTAGAGATGAGGAAGCATTGATACACACTGGTAAGTAACAAAGCTAAATGTCTAAAACTGAGATTCATCTGATATTACATCACTATTAGCTCACAAGAGATAGATGCTGCTTCTATCACTTCATACTGGGGCGGACCTTGTTCAGATCTTGTGGCTCTGCGCAGCCCCAGCCGGCGGGCTGATTGGCTGTGTTCCAGGATCACGGGATAATAGTGAAGCTACAACAATTGATATATAATGGAACTTCCGGATTTAGCCACTGTTTTCAAAATAAAAGCGATCCATCGAATGAGGGGGGGACACGTTGAAAAACAGATCCAGTATCTAAAAACAAACTGTCACTGTCAATATAGTTAACCTTCCCTAAAGGGACAGTTCACTCCAAACTCCAACTTTTCAGATCTCAACAGTGGGTTGGTGCTTCTAGGTTGGTGCATAGCCTGGTAAACCCACCCAGACAGCTTGTAAGTGCATAACTACTAGGCCTATTTAGAAACCAGAGCAGTACATGTACATGTTCTGCAACTTTTGATATGAACACACATGGTGCTTCACTTGAGTCAAAGTGACAATGAGACAATTTAGCAAAACAGCATATATCTTTTTCATTGAGAACATGCAGCATAGGGTTCCCTGGTTGTGAGGTGTACTTCTCTCTTTCTGCTAAGGTTAGAGAATGTTAGAGAACCAAGCGTGACAGACAGGCCAGTGTTCTGCTGAAACCACCCGCCTCACGCAGGGGAAGTGGAACCCTGTGACATTAGTCTGGTTTTGGCTCAGCTCCGCTCTCCCTGAGTGTAATGGACTGACTTATATAGCTATGCCTTATTCCAAAGCGCTTTACAACGGCCTCTCATTCACCCATTCACACACACACATTCCACACACCAATGGCGGCAAGCTACCATGCAAGGCGCCGGCCCGCTCACTGGGAGCAACTTGGGGTTCAGTGTCTTGCCCAAGGACACTTCGACATGTGGCCAGCCGGGGCTCGAACCGCCGATCTGCCAACCTTGCGATCAGATTAGATGCCGACTCTACCTCCTGAGACACAGCCGCCCCTCTCTCTGCCGCACACCTCTCGGTCCCGTCTCCCATGTCAGGAAGTCAGAAACACGGTGGAGTAGTGGACAGGTAGTAATGGACAGGTAGTAATGGACAGGTAGTAATGGACAGGTAGTAATGGACAGGTAGTAGTGGACAGGTAGTAATGGACAGGTAGTAATGGACAGGTAGTAATGGACAGGTAGTAATGGACAGGTAGTAATGGACAGGTAGTAATGGACAGGTAGTAATGGACAGGTAGTAGTGGACAGGTAGTAGTGGAACTGCTTATTGCACAATGCTATTTATACTATTTCAAAAACAGAAATTATCTTCTCATTGTGTTGCGTCTACATATTTCATAATGTATTCATAATGGAATAACATACATTAATACCAATTGAAATTGGTAATACAGGTCTACAAAATAAGAGTAAGTTATGACCATTCATTTTACAACGTGTAGAAACATTTGTACAAACCTTATGAAATGTCACACTCTGGTGGCCAGAATAAAAGCTGTGCAGCAGCAACATTACTGAGTCAACCAGTAGTAATTATGTGGCTGAGCAGAAGGCTGGTCTCAATGTAATGGAACAGTTTCCTATATTTTTAGAGCCGCTCTGCCTCTAGTTAGTTGATTGTATACATGGTGTTGTGTTTTTATAAAAAAAAACACCTGGTTGCTACAAATGCAGAGCTTTGGGAGATTTTCTGGCAACCGTTCTCAAATGGGACATTCCCAGAGAGGCCTGTGATGAAGCATGTAGCACTGAAGTATCAGGCAGCACCCAGTGAACTGGGTAGCACAGAGTCCAAGCCCGCCCAGTTGCATCTGTAGCAACCAGCTACTACACTTGACCTTAGCCAAAAGGCCGAGGAAGCGATACCTACAATGGGTACGAGGTAGGAGAGTCAATCTCTGACACGTCAATACAAGTCACGGTTTAACCACAAGTGTTTCTATATGCATTCCACCAAATAATACAACATATTTAACTTAACATTGTTCATGTACTGCTAATGTACAAAACATCCCAGAAATGCTACTTATGACTGTTCCAAACTGGGAAATTCAATACGTCCCACGGTCACGTGGTAAGCCGTCTCCAATCGTAGCGGAAGAAGGCATTTGCTCATCAAAATCACATTTACCGCAAACTGGAAATAATGACCAACCGGTTACATGTAGTAAAACGTAATGTGATTATTATGGGCCATGTTTTGGATATTGACGCTTAGCTTTTCGCCTGAATATGAATGACACAGACACACGCGCACACACACACACACACACACACACACACACACACACACACACACACACACACACATACACACACACACACAGCAGCCGATAGAAAGACCTCTGTCGCCCTCTAGCGGTTATATTACACTTTGACCAGACATCTCTGACCTGTCCTGGGGGGTATTCCACGAAGCTCGATAATTTTCTAAGCCTCGATAAAGTTTTAAGCCTCGATAATGTTAGCTTGTGTTCGGTGCCATCAATGTGGCTCAAATAATTCGCTGCTTGGTTGAGCTCCTTCTGAGTCAGATATAACTAGCCTGGTCGCGACCAGGCTAAAACACAGGCTATATGCAGCGTTTCCCAAACTGTGGGTCGCGACCCCCTAGTGGGGCGCGGGGGTACTTGCAGGGGGGGCGCAGAAATAATGGGAGGGGAAAAAAATGCACACACAAGAGCTGTAAACAAACACTGCTTGCTTAAGGTTACCATCAGGGGTGTTGTGGGCGTTGGATGATAAAAATGAGAACCTGAATGGAGCGCAGGCCATAAACTGTAACAAAGAGGCAGCGAGGGGGCTCCATTCACGTCATTGACGCGCGCTCCATTCACGTCATTGACGCGCGCACTCCCTCCTCCAGCTATCTAGCAGCAACAACAACAATGGATAAGTTTATGAAAGAGCCAGAAGCTAAACGAAAAGCGAAGGAGCCCATGACAAACGTCCCAAAGCCAAAGTCAAGAAAGTATGACGATACATACCTCTCCCTGGGCTTCACGTCTAATGTGGTCGGTGCGGAGGAACGACCACTGTGTGTCCTCTGTCTCAAAACTTTAGCGGCAGAAAGCATGAAGCCTAGCAAGTTGAAACGTCACTTGGAGACCACACACCCGACTGATGTGAAGAAGCCCCTCGATTTCTTCAAGAGAAAACTCCAAGAATACCGTGGTCAGCAGAGCCGTTTCGTTAAAACAGCATCTGTTACGTCTAATGCTCAACTTGCCTCCTACAAAGTGGCATATCGTATCGCCCAGTCTAAAAAACCACACACCATCGCTGAGGAGTTAATACTCCCTGCTGCAATAGATATGGTTTCACATATGATAGACGAGGCAACAGCCCAAAAACTCAAAGCTATCCCCCTGTCAAACAACACTATTGCGAGACGCATCAATGACATCTCAGAAGACATGAAAGAGCAGCTTGTTGAGAAAATAAAAGACCAACGCTTTGCGCTCCAGGTAGACGAGGCCACAGATAGTAACAAGGACTGTCTGTTAATAGTAGTGATGGCGAGATGAAGCTTCTTGAACTGTTGAAGCTTTCCATCAAATTGCGTCACACTTGGACCGAAGCTTCATGTTGCTTCATTTGCTCTACTGCGCCATCAAGTGGACAATAAATGTATAGCAGGCAGAGTGATAATGACACCGTGGATTTGGTGTGTGAAGCTTTGAATTGAATAAATGTGCTTGTGTTACTAGGAACAACAACATTTTATTCATTTTTATTTAAAAATAACAATTTCCCCACAGTGCTGGGCTTCAGGCGGTTTCTTTTTTTTGAGACGATTTCACCTGCTTTTGAATATATCCTTTCACAGGGCACAGATGAAGCTGGGGTACATAGATAATTAACGGCAAGTTTATACAAATTAGGATACACATGTTTGTGTTCTTCCCAATACTGTAGGGGGTTCTGCATCCTTTCGATGTTTGGTTCAGCCAGGTAGGTATGGACCTCCACTGTTGCATCTGCAGTTACATTTTGGGTCCTCGCCTGCAGGACTGTGGTGTCTAAACGACGCCACAGTTTGTTACCTAAAACAGACAAACAGGCTGTCAGTGTCAGTGAATATATACAATAAGACAATTAGAATGTATCCAGTATACATTACCTTGAGTCACAGGCTGCGAAGCTTCTGATATGGGGGGTTGTGATGACGAGGAGGAGGAGGAGGAGCCAAATCCGAGCCACTTCCCGAATCGTACGTCATCAACACACGCCTCGGTACGCGCTTCACAAAAATCTGCCTCCGTTACTCGATACACGCTCCGAAGCGTCGGCTTCATCTCGCCATCACTAGTTAATAGCGTATGTCAGATACATTGATGCGGAGGGTTTGAGCGAGGATTTGCTATTTTGCAACTATGTCCCAAACAGAGCAACAGCTGATGAACTGTTCAAAATCATAGACAAATACCTGAGTGAAGCCGATCTGAAATGGGAGGACTGTGTGGGGATATGCACCGACGGTGCCCAGGCCATGGCAGGAAAACGGGGAGGGCTCCAGACGCTCATCAAGCGCGTTGCACCGAAAGCAGTGTGGACTCACTGCATAATACACAGGGAGGCACTCGCGTCAAAGCAGCTGAGTCCAGAGTTGAATGACGTTTTGTCTCATGTTATCACCACCGTCAATTACATAAAAACAAGACCACTGAAAGCTCGCATTTTTTCCGCTTTGTGCGAGGAGATGGGCTCCGAGCACACAGCCGTGCTATTTCACAGCGAGTCGCGTTGGCTCTCTCGCGGAAAGGTGCTGTCCAGGGTGCTATCGCTGAAAGATGAGATCCGAATCTACTTGGAGGAGGAAGGGAACGAACTTGCCAGCAAGTTTAATGATGAAGACTTCCTCATGAAATTGGCCTACCTAAGCGACATGTTTGAGAAGCTCAATGAATTGAATCTACAGTTGCAGGGCAACAACACACACCTTCCACATCTGGCAGACAGGATACAATCTTTCACACGGAAACTGGACATGTGGGGCAGGAGACTTGAACAGGGGGACATCGACTCATTTGGGAATCTGAAGGCATTCATCGAGACCAATGAGCTGCAGAGCACAGTGGTTCCATGTATGAGAGAGCACATCTCAGCCCTGAAACAAAGCTTCCAGAAATACTTCTCTGTGGATGACAGTGCCAAATACGACTGGATTAGAGATCCATTTGTTGCACCACCACCTGCCATGTTCAGCACTGCGGAAGAGGAACAGTACATCGACATGACTTCAGAGTCAACCATGAGGCTGCAGTTCACATCCACGACTTTGGCTGGGTTTTGGATTGGAGTGGAGAAGGACTACCCTCTCATTGGACAGAAAGCTGTGGGAATACTGCTGCCTTTTGCAACATCGTACCTGTGTGAGATAGGCTTTTCTGCTGTTGCTGCTATCAAAAGCAAATACAGGTCGAAGTTGAACATTGAGAATGAACTGAGAGTGGCAGTCTCAAAACAACAACCCCGCTTTGAGAAGATTTGCAAGGCAAAGCAAGCACACACAAGTCATTGATCGTAATTGTGATAGATCGTAATTCTCTCTCTCTCTCTCTCTCTGTCGTGGGCGGTCGCATTCCTTTTCGCTCTCCTCTCCCCTGCTTTTTTTGTTTGCTCTACACTGCCTTGACTCTTCAGAAGCAAAATGGATTTGTTAAGCTGGTCCCTGAATACAATTGATAACCTATTTTCCACGAGGAAAGCTGGTTCGGGGGAACCTGCCTGCCCAGACGGAACCTTTGCCGCAGGTTACATCAGAGATGCCTGGGACAACTGGCGTCTCGTTTGCTTGGCAGTCATGTCGATTGAGGACGTGGAAGATGTTTTCATTTTCGGATTCATGATAGTTGGACACATTGGACTAGGGTTGAGTAGTGTGATGATCTATCGGCAAATTAAAAAGCTGGGAGCAGCGATTAGCGAGCTGCGCGAGCTGCCCCACTTGATCAAAGAACTGGGGAGGGCGGCTGGAATGCACGGCGCTGCGCTTACGGATCTGAACCGTAAGGTCCTGGATCTGGATCGCAGGGTGGGCAATCTTGCTGCTCCCCAAATTGGCGTTTGACAGGAGACCCCAAATTTTCGAGAGGTTTGATTCTATGGAATGCTGTTTTTCCTCGCAGTGAACCCATTCACCTGATTATGGCCCAAAAACTCCCCCATGCCCTGAAGACTCCATGCAGCGTGCCAACCCCCCCCCCCCCCTCTGGTGAACTCTGTGCCGCCTTCTGGGGCAGTGCTCAAGGCCGTTGTCCATAGCGACACTGATTGCTGCTCTACTACGAGGACGGGTCGGACTGACCCAGAACATCCTGAGACTTTACCCCACCTTATCTCTCTACCCCCCCCACTCCTCCCTCCCCCCACCCATACCTACCTACCCACCCCACTCCTCCCTCCCCCTGCCCATGCCACCCCGCCACCCCCCCCCCCCTCCCTTCTACAGTATTCTGTGGACTACAGCGCCGAGGCGTGGGTAACCCGCAATATGGCTGCCGTGGTTTTACAGTTTGTTGTGTTCTCTCTGCATTGCTGTCTGTCCTGTGTTGTTTTGTTTGCATTGCATTTAGAAATGCTCTTACTGTAACGCCGAATCAAGTTCCTATATGTGTATGCATAAATGGCAATAAACGTTATCTCATCTCTCATCTCATCTCTCATCTCTCATCTCATCTCATCTCATCTCATCTCATCTCTCAAGAATAGTGATGCAGTAGAAATTAGTTAATGTTGATATGTTGAATATTTCAGTGGCACAGGATCATTTGCCAAGCACTTATGTTCCTTTTCAAACCATAATAAAATATAAAACTATAGTTGGATATACTGTATGTGTCTTGTTATTATTAGAAGAGAAAATGTAATGTTTTTACAACTTTATACAATTAATTATATCAATCTAGGTGGGAACCGGGTTAGGGGGGGCTCGAAAATATTTCCAATTACCCAAGGGGGGCCTGATTGAAAAAGTTTGGGAACCACTGGGCTATAGTGAGACGCGCGTCAAAAAAGGCTCACAGGCGGAAACTACATCCTGAACGACAGTTCCTCCCTAGGAAATATTAGTTCCCACTTCACACGAGATAGATAGATTAGATAGTTTGACTGTGTGATAGATAGATAATTTGATATTTTGAAAGTGTGATCGATCGATAGATAGTTTGATTGTGTGATAGATAACTTGATATTTTGAAAGTGAGATAGATAGATCGATATATCAATAAAGAAAAGAGTGTAAAAAAAAAAGTAATTGTCTCAACTTGCATTGCCGTCATCACAGCGGTCTGGCTGGCGTAGTGGTTAAGGCTGCGGACTCGAGTTCCAAAGGTTGCGAGTTTGAGACTTGACTAAGTCATTCATTTTTTTTTTTTTTACATTTAACCGAAGATTTCATGCAAAGGTTTCAAACACCATTGTAATCGTGTCAGTTCTTGTAAATTAGCCTGCACCATAATTTTATAGCCTACAATACTTTTTTAGATGAGATTTTAGATTAGATTCAGACAACGAAATGCAGTAAAAAGTGCATCTGCAGAGGGATTCGAACCACTGATATAAAATGACGAATAAATCCTATGGCAGCAGTCAATACCACTAGGCCATTGTGGCGATATGACGGTTTGTAGCCTGCTGCGGATATCACCACAGTAGTAATATTCATTTATTAAAATATGAACATATAACAATAACTGTGGCTAGTATGACCTACGCATTTAATCGGTCAGCAATTTCTTGCCAAACCATTTCCCTCGCCTTGTTAATTGCGGCAGTATTGCACTATTTTACATCTTATTTTTCCGTCTTCATAAAAATCAATAATTCGGAATGCTGCGCAAATGTAGTACCCCTGCAGAGTGGAGTATCTTCATTTCGACAGATCGACACTTCAGGGCTTTTTATGTCTGCGTGCACGCGCCCATATCGAAGATTTGTAAGCCTGTCTTCTGTGAACACTGATGACACAAGGCTGATCCTCGTTCGAGGAATCACCTGAGGCTTGAATTCCAATCTCGAGTTGCCTGAGCGCCGCATTTATTTATAGCGCAGCTAAACTGATCCACCTTTAGTGGAATGACCCCCAGTTTCTCCCCGGTTAATTGTCAGTACTATCCTTGATGATCGACTAAATTAATTGTAGGACTGTGTACAAGTGAAAACAAACCACAGACCAAAGTAATCAGAGGCATGACCATTTATGTGGAATAAACTCGTTTCACAAGCACTACGACTTCACCCAATGAGCCTAGTCACTGTGGCTGTGATAGCACTGGCCAACCCAGTTAAAACCAAGGCTTTGGACTTTTGGGGGACTGCCAGTTGAGCTTTCTCCAAGCTCTGGAGGGGTCGGCGATGTCACAGTGTGGGTTGAAGAGCTCTCACCAAGCTCTGGAGGGGTCGGCGATGTCACAGTGTGGGTTGAAGAGCTCTCACCAAGCTCTGGAGGGGTCGGCGATGTCACAGTGTGGGTTGAAGAGCTCTCACCAAGCTCTGGAGGGGTCGGCGATGTCACAGTGTGGGTTGAAGAGCTCTCACCAAGCTCTACCCTGGGAGGCCATGGAGGATGGCTGAAGAGACACCAGGCAGTGCTACAGTAGTAAGAAATACATTAGTTAGTGCAGAGAGTCCATAGTCATCACTGTATGACAGAGTCCATAGTCATCACTGTATGACAGAGTACATAGTCATCACTGTATGACAGTCCACAGCTGGCTCACAGGTGACCACACAGAACAATTACAAGCTTCAGAATAACAGTAGTTAGATCTGCTGACAAGGTGATGGAGCATTTTAGTGACTTGACATGTGAGCATAACTTGTCATGATCATGACTAATATCTGTTGCGATGTGAACTCAAATCAACCTACAACCCAACAGATATGTGCATGAAATGTGTAGAGCTCAACTTACCTGTAACCAACACAAAGCAGCCCGTGGAGCAGACAGACAGACAGACACGTTACCTGTCTGGAGGAGACACTTCATACTGGGGCGGACCTTGTTCAGATCTTGTGGGTCTGCGCAGCCCCAGCCGGCGGGCTGATTAGCTGTGTTCCAGGATCACGGGGTAACAGTGAAGCTACAACAATTGATATAATGGAACTTCCGGATTTAGCCACTGTTTTCAAAATAAAAGCGATCCGTCGAATGATATGGAGGGGGACACGTTGAAAAACAGATCCAGTATCTAAAAACAAACTGTCACTGTCAATATAGTTCACCTTCCCTAAAGGGACAGTTCACCCCAAACTCCAACTTTTCAGATCTCAACAGTGGGTTGGTGCTTCTAGGTTGGTGCATAGCCTGGTAAACCCACCCAGACAGCTTGTAAGTGCATAACTACTAGGCCTATTTAGAAACCAGAGCAGTAAATGTACATGTTCTGCAACTTTTGATATGAACACACATGGTGCTTCACTTGAGTCAAAGTGACAATGAGACAATTTAGCAAAACAGCATATATCTTTTTCATTGAGAACATGCAGCATATGGTTCCCTGGTTGTGAGGTGTACTTCTCTCTTTCTGCTAAGGTTAGAGAATGTTAGAGAACCAAGCGTGACAGACAGGCCAGTGTTCTGCTGAAACCACCCGCCTCACGCAGGGGAAGTGGAACCCTGTGACATTAGTCTGGTTTTGGCTCAGCTCCGCTCTCCCTGAGTGTAATGGACTGACTTATATAGCTATGCCTTATTCCAAAGAGCTTTACAACGGCCTCTCATTCACCCATTCACACAGACATTCCACACACCAATGGCGGCAAGCTACCATGCAAGGCGCCGGCCCTCTCACTGGGAGCAATTTGGGGTTCAGTGTCTTGCCCAAGGACACTTCGACATGTGGCCAGCCGGGGCTCGAACCGCCGATCTGCCAACCTTGCGATCAGATTAGATGCCGACTCTACCTCCTGAGACACAGCCGCCCCTCTCTCTGCCGCACACCTCTCGGTCCCGTCTCCCATGTCAGGAAGTCAGAAACACGGTGGAGTAGTGGACAGGTAGTAATGGACAGGTAGTAATGGACAGGTAGTAATGGACAGGTAGTAGTGGACAGGTAGTAATGGACAGGTAGTAATGGACAGGTAGTAGTGGACAGGTAGTAATGGACAGGTAGTAATGGACAGGTAGTAATGGACAGGTAGTAATGGACAGGTAGTAATGGACAGGTAGTAATGGACAGGTAGTAATGGACAGGTAGTAATGGACAGGTAGTAATGGACAGGTAGTAATGGACAGGTAGTAATGGACAGGTAGTAATGGACAGGTAGTAATGGACAGGTAGTAGTGGACAGGTAGTAGTGGAACTGCTTATTGCACAATGCTATTTATACTATTTCAAAAACATAGAAATGATCTTCTCATTGTGTTGCGTCTACATATTTCATAATGTATTCATAATGGAATTACATACATTAATACCAATTGAAATTGGTAATACAGGTCTACAAAATAAGAGTAAGTTATGACCATTCATTTTACAACGTGTAGAAACATTTGTACAAACCTTATGAAATGTCACACTCTGGTGGCCAGAATAAAAGCTGTGCAGCAGCAACATTACTGAGTCAACCAGTAGTAATTATGTGGCTGAGCAGAAGGCTGGTCTCAATGTAATGGAACAGTTTCCTTTATTTTTAGAGCCGCTCTGCCTCTAGTTCCTTTATCTTTCCCCTATGCCCTTCCAACGCCAGATAAGATCATAGACCTTCCAACGCCAGATAAGATCATAGACCTTCCAACGCCAGATAAGATCATAGACCTTCCAACAGCAGATAAGATCATAGACCTTCCAACGCCAGATAAGATCATAGACCTTCCAACGCCAGATAAGATCATAGACCTTCCAACGCCAGATAAGATCATAGACCTTCCAACGCCAGATAAGATCATAGACCTTCCAACGCCAGATAAGATCATAGACCTTCCAACGCCAGATAAGATCATAGACCTTCCAACGCCAGATAAGATCATAGACCTTCCAACGGCAGATAAGATCATAGACCATCCAACGCCAGATAAGATCATAGATGAGCAAATGCCTTCTTCCGCTACGATTGAAGGTCTTTGTCAGATTGTCAGAGATTGACTCCCCTACCTCGTACCCATTGTGGGTATCGCTTCTCAGCCTTTTGGCTAAGATCAATTACAATTAATGTTGGTTGTTGTTGAATGAAATGTCTTAAATGTCTGATTGTTTTATGATTGATTAATTGATTGTATACATGGTGTTGTGTTTTTATAAAAACACCTGGTTGCTACAAATGCAGAGCTTTGGGAGATTTTCTGGCAACCGTTCTCAAATGGGAAAGACCATGGGAGAAGACAGTGAAACTACCAGGCAGCACCCAGTGAACTGGGTAGCACAGAGTCCAAGCCTGCCCAGTTGCATTTGTAGGAACCAGCTACTACACTTGATCTTAGCCAAAAGGCCGAGAAGCGATACCCACAATGGGTACGAGGTAGGGGAGTCAATCTCTGACACGTCAATACACGTCACGGTTTAACCACAATAGTTTCTATATGCATTCCACCAAATAATACAACATATTTAACTTAACATTGTTCATGTACTGCTAATGTACAAAACATCCCAGAAATGCTACTTATGACTGTTCCAAACTGGGAAATTCAATACGTCCCACGGTCACGTGGTAAGCCTCCAATCGTAGCGGAAGAAGGCATTTGCTCATCAAAATCACATTTACCGCAAACTGGAAATAATGACCAACCGGTTACATGTAGTAAAACGTAATGTGATTATTATGGGCCATGTTTTGGATATTGACGCTTAGCTTTTCGCCTGAATATGAATGACACAGACACACACACAGCAGCCGATAGAAAGACCCCTGTCGCCCTCTAGCGGTTATATTACACTATGACCAGACATCTCTGGTTAATTCGCTTGAAAATCTTATGGAAACAGGGATCTAGAAGCCTTTTTCATATTTTTCGTAGTTTATTTACTTCACTTGGGTAGTGATCTTCTCTTTTTATAGGAGTATAGTTTGATCATGAGGAAAACGTCATCATTTCATCTCTTTTGTCATACTGTATATCTTGGTAAAGATGATGTGGATGATGTGGTACTTTTTTCCTTCAGTGGTTTACATTGTCTTTGGGAAAGTGCAGAGAATACAGTATATACAGTTGGTCTTCCTTGGCCTATAAAGAATGTAACTCTTGTTTCAAGGGGATAGTCGAGCATACGTAATAGTAAGTAGCCCTCCTCCTCCCGCCCTCAGTGTCAATGTGAACACTCAATTACCCTTGGCACTACTTCTGTTTGCAAATAGTACCTTTGCACGAACCATATTTGTGCACATTTGTACATACCTCTCTTTTGATATAGCCTCTGTATACATCTGTATACACCATACTGTACATAGCTACCTTAACTGTACATATCTACCTTAACTGTACATATCTACCTTAATTGTACATATCTACCTTAACTGTACATATCTACATTCATTGTACATATCTACCTCAACTATAGGTTACTGCTATCCATCTCTTGTACATACCTCTAACTACCGTACTTGCCATACTGTACCGATCACTTATCACTATCATGTTTTATATCACTATAAAAACACTATGTTTTATAACACTTCTGGTTAGATGCTAAACTGCATTTCGTTGTCTGGTACTTGTACTCTTCAATGACAATAAAGTTTAATCTAATCTAATCTACTACGAATAAAGTTGTTTGCAATACATTCCTGTGTCCAGTGTCTTTTTGTGTCCATGTATGGTTTTTATATGTACAGTTCTTAGTTTCCTGTTGAAGAAATGTCTGGTTCGAACTTCATATTCAAGTTGTTCAGTAGCTTTCAGATTTGGGGAAATAGAAGAGGATCTGACAAAGAAAATAATCTACAGGCCATGATCCAACTGTTATAGGGCTTGTTACAAAGCCTAAACTAAACATCTCTATGCTTTCTATGGAGACAACATATTTCCGGTGCTAAACAGGTCTAATTCATAAATATGCAGACATTTAACCGGTCTAGTTAACTTAAACAGATAGAGGGGGTGCACTCCAGGGGGAATGTCCCTGTAATTCGTAATTGTAAGACGCTTTGGATAAAAGCGTCTGCTAATTTAACTAAAAATTAATTTAATGCCAGATCTCAAGTTCTGTGGCGGTTCCTCTTCATACAGGGCAGGTGGCCCGCGAACTGGGCAGGCTTGGACGAACCTACCCAGTTCACTGGGTGCTCCGCGAACTGGGCAGGCTTGGTCAAGTGTAGTAGCTGGTTCCTACAAATGCAACTGGGAAGCCATGGACTCTGTGCTACCCAGTTCACTGGGTGCTTCCTGGTACTTCACTGGCCTCTAAGGGAATGTCCCCTTGGCGAACAGTTGCCAGAAAACATCTACACTTGATCTTAGCCAAAAGGCCGAGAAGCAATACCCAGAATGGGTCCGAGGTAGGGGAGTAATTCTCTGGCACGTCAATACACGTCACGGTTTAACCACAATAGTTTCTATATGCGTTCCACCAAATAATACAACATATTTAACTTAACATTGTTCATGTACTGCTAATGTACAAAACATCCCAGAAATGCTACTTATGACTGTTCCAAACTGGGAAATTCAATACGTCCCACGGTCACGTGGTAAGCCGTCTCCAATCGTAGCGGAAGAAGGCATTTGCTCATCAAAATCACATTTACCGCAAACTGGAAATAATGACCAACCGGTTACATGTAGTAAAACGTAATGTGATTATTATGGGCCATGTTTTGGATATTGACGCTTAGCTTTTCGCCTGAATATGAATGACACAGACACACGCGCACACACACACACACACACACACACACACACACACACACACACACACACACAGCAGCCGATAGAAAGACCTCTGTCGCCCTCTAGCGGTTATATTACACTTTGACCAGACATCTCTGACCTGTCCTGTTTCTCCCCGGTTAATTGTCAGTACTATCCTTGATGATCGACTAAATTAATTGTAGGACTGTGTACAAGTGAAAACAAACCACAGACCAAAGTAATCAGAGGCATGACCATTTATGTGGAATAAACTCGTTTCACAAGCACTACGACTTCACCCAATGAGCCTAGTCACTGTGGCTGTGATAGCACTGGCCAACCCAGTTAAAACCAAGGCTTTGGACTTTTGGGGGACTGCCAGTTGAGCTTTCTCCAAGCTCTGGAGGGGTCGGCGATGTCACAGTGTGGGTTGAAGAGCTCTCACCAAGCTCTGGAGGGGTCGGCGATGTCACAGTGTGGGTTGAAGAGCTCTCACCAAGCTCTGGAGGGGTCGGCGATGTCACAGTGTGGGTTGAAGAGCTCTCACCAAGCTCTGGAGGGGTCGGCGATGTCACAGTGTGGGTTGAAGAGCTCTCACCAAGCTCTACCCTGGGAGGCCATGGAGGATGGCTGAAGAGACACCAGGCAGTGCTACAGTAGTAAGAAATACATTAGTTAGTGCAGAGAGTCCATAGTCATCACTGTATGACAGAGTCCATAGTCATCACTGTATGACAGAGTCCATAGTCATCACTGTATGACAGTCCACAGCTGGCTCACAGGTGACCACACAGAACAATTACAAGCTTCAGAATAACAGTAGTTAGATCTGCTGACAAGGTGATGGAGCATTTTAGTGACTTGACATGTGAGCATAACTTGTCATGATCATGACTAATATCTGTTGCGATGTGAACTCAAATCAACCCACAACCCATTTCAAATCAACCCACAACCCCAACGATTGCTTTGTCAAGAGATGTAAGTATAAGACACGTACCTGACTTTAGCGAGGTGTGAGATCTGACTAACGCTGGTCTGAGAACTGATGGAGGAGGCAGGACATGGACCCACTCTGCTTTTGGAAAGGTTCTTGAAAAGAGACACAGGTAGAGATGAGGAAGCATTGATACACACTGGTAAGTAACAAAGCTAAATGTCTAAAACTGAGATTCATCTGATATTACATCACTATTAGCTCACAAGAGATAGATGCTGCTTCTATCACTTCATACTGGGGCGGACCTTGTTCAGATCTTGTGGCTCTGCGCAGCCCCAGCCGGCGGGCTGATTGGCTGTGTTCCAGGATCACGGGATAATAGTGAAGCTACAACAATTGATATATAATGGAACTTCCGGATTTAGCCACTGTTTTCAAAATAAAAGCGATCCATCGAATGATATGGAGGGGGGGACACGTTGAAAAACAGATCCAGTATCTAAAAACAAACTGTCACTGTCAATATAGTTAACCTTCCCTAAAGGGACAGTTCACTCCAAACTCCAACTTTTCAGATCTCAACAGTGGGTTGGTGCTTCTAGGTTGGTGCATAGCCTGGTAAACCCACCCAGACAGCTTGTAAGTGCATAACTACTAGGCCTATTTAGAAACCAGAGCAGTACATGTACATGTTCTGCAACTTTTGATATGAACACACATGGTGCTTCACTTGAGTCAAAGTGACAATGAGACAATTTAGCAAAACAGCATATATCTTTTTCATTGAGAACATGCAGCATAGGGTTCCCTGGTTGTGAGGTGTACTTCTCTCTTTCTGCTAAGGTTAGAGAATGTTAGAGAACCAAGCGTGACAGACAGGCCAGTGTTCTGCTGAAACCACCCGCCTCACGCAGGGGAAGTGGAACCCTGTGACATTAGTCTGGTTTTGGCTCAGCTCCGCTCTCCCTGAGTGTAATGGACTGACTTATATAGCTATGCCTTATTCCAAAGCGCTTTACAACGGCCTCTCATTCACCCATTCACACACACACATTCCACACACCAATGGCGGCAAGCTACCATGCAAGGCGCCGGCCCGCTCACTGGGAGCAACTTGGGGTTCAGTGTCTTGCCCAAGGACACTTCGACATGTGGCCAGCCGGGGCTCGAACCGCCGATCTGCCAACCTTGCGATCAGATTAGATGCCGACTCTACCTCCTGAGACACAGCCGCCCCTCTCTCTGCCGCACACCTCTCGGTCCCGTCTCCCATGTCAGGAAGTCAGAAACACGGTGGAGTAGTGGACAGGTAGTAATGGACAGGTAGTAATGGACAGGTAGTAATGGACAGGTAGTAATGGACAGGTAGTAGTGGACAGGTAGTAATGGACAGGTAGTAATGGACAGGTAGTAATGGACAGGTAGTAATGGACAGGTAGTAATGGACAGGTAGTAATGGACAGGTAGTAATGGACAGGTAGTAATGGACAGGTAGTAGTGGACAGGTAGTAGTGGAACTGCTTATTGCACAATGCTATTTATACTATTTCAAAAACAGAAATTATCTTCTCATTGTGTTGCGTCTACATATTTCATAATGTATTCATAATGGAATAACATACATTAATACCAATTGAAATTGGTAATACAGGTCTACAAAATAAGAGTAAGTTATGACCATTCATTTTACAACGTGTAGAAACATTTGTACAAACCTTATGAAATGTCACACTCTGGTGGCCAGAATAAAAGCTGTGCAGCAGCAACATTACTGAGTCAACCAGTAGTAATTATGTGGCTGAGCAGAAGGCTGGTCTCAATGTAATGGAACAGTTTCCTTTATTTTTAGAGCCGCTCTGCCTCTAGTTAGTTGATTGTATACATGGTGTTGTGTTTTTATAAAAAAAACACCTGGTTGCTACAAATGCAGAGCTTTGGGAGATTTTCTGGCAACCGTTCTCAAATGGGACATTCCCAGAGAGGCCTGTGATGAAGCAGGTAGCACTGAAGTATCAGGCAGCACCCAGTGAACTGGGTAGCACAGAGTCCAAGCCTGCCCAGTTGCATCTGTAGCAACCAGCTACTACACTTGACCTTAGCCAAAAGGCCGAGGAAGCGATACCTACAATGGGTACGAGGTAGGAGAGTCAATCTCTGACACGTCAATACACCTCACGGTTTAACCACAAGTGTTTCTACATGCATTCCACCAAATAATACAACATATTTAACTTAACATTGTTCATGTACTGCTAATGTACAAAACATCCCAGAAATGCTACTTATGACTGTTCCAAACTGGGAAATTCAATACGTCCCACGGTCACGTGGTAAGCCGTCTCCAATCGTAGCGGAAGAAGGCATTTGCTCATCAAAATCACATTTACCGCAAACTGGAAATAATGACCAACCGGTTACATGTAGTAAAACGTAATGTGATTATTATGGGCCATGTTTTGGATATTGACGCTTAGCTTTTCGCCTGAATATGAATGACACAGACACACGCACACATACACACACACACAGCAGCCGATAGAAAGACCTCTGTCGCCCTCTAGCGGTTATATTACACTTTGACCAGACATCTCTGACCTGTCCTGGGGGGTATTCCACGAAGCTCGATAATTTTCTAAGCCTCGATAAAGTTTTAAGCCTCGATAATGTTAGCTTGTGTTCGGTGCCATCAATGTGGCTCAAATAATTCGCTGCTTGGTTGAGCTCCTTCTGAGTCAGATATAACTAGCCTGGTCGCGACCAGGCTAAAACACAGGCTATAGCAGCGTTTCCCAAACTGTGGGTCGCGACCCCCTAGTGGGGCGCGGGGGTACTTGCAGGGGGGGCGCAGAAATAATGGGAGGGGAAAAAAATGCACACACAAGAGCTGTAAACAAACACTGCTTGCTTAAGGTTACCATCAGGGGTGTTGTGGGCGTTGGATGATAAAAATGAGAACCTGAATGGAGCGCAGGCCATAAACTGTAACAAAGAGGCAGCGAGGGGGCTCCATTCACGTCATTGACGCGCGCTCCATTCACGTCATTGACGCGCGCACTCCCTCCTCCAGCTATCTAGCAGCAACAACAACAATGGATACGTTTATGAAAGAGCCAGAAGCTAAACGAAAAGCGAAGGAGCCCATGACAAACGTCCCAAAGCCAAAGTCAAGAAAGTATGACGATACATACCTCTCCCTGGGCTTCACGTCTAATGTGGTCGGTGCGGAGGAACGACCACTGTGTGTCCTCTGTCTCAAAACTTTAGCGGCAGAAAGCATGAAGCCTAGCAAGTTGAAACGTCACTTGGAGACCACACACCCGACTGATGTGAAGAAGCCCCTCGATTTCTTCAAGAGAAAACTCCAAGAATACCGTGGTCAGCAGAGCCGTTTCGTTAAAACAGCATCTGTTACGTCTAATGCTCAACTTGCCTCCTACAAAGTGGCATATCGTATCGCCCAGTCTAAAAAACCACACACCATCGCTGAGGAGTTAATACTCCCTGCTGCAATAGATATGGTTTCACATATGATAGACGAGGCAACAGCCCAAAAACTCAAAGCTATCCCCCTGTCAAACAACACTATTGCGAGACGCATCAATGACATCTCAGAAGACATGAAAGAGCAGCTTGTTGAGAAAATAAAAGACCAACGCTTTGCGCTCCAGGTAGACGAGGCCACAGATAGTAACAAGGACTGTCTGTTAATAGCGTATGTCAGATACATTGATGCGGAGGGTTTGAGCGAGGATTTGCTATTTTGCAACTATGTCCCAAACAGAGCAACAGCTGATGAACTGTTCAAAATCATAGACAAATACCTGAGTGAAGCCGATCTGAAATGGGAGGACTGTGTGGGGATATGCACCGACGGTGCCCAGGCCATGGCAGGAAAACGGGGAGGGCTCCAGACGCTCATCAAGCGCGTTGCACCGAAAGCAGTGTGGACTCACTGCATAATACACAGGGAGGCACTCGCGTCAAAGCAGCTGAGTCCAGAGTTGAATGACGTTTTGTCTCATGTTATCACCACCGTCAATTACATAAAAACAAGACCACTGAAAGCTCGCATTTTTTCCGCTTTGTGCGAGGAGATGGGCTCCGAGCACACAGCCGTGCTATTTCACAGCGAGTCGCGTTGGCTCTCTCGCGGAAAGGTGCTGTCCAGGGTGCTATCGCTGAAAGATGAGATCCGAATCTACTTGGAGGAGGAAGGGAACGAACTTGCCAGCAAGTTTAATGATGAATACTTCCTCATGAAATTGGCCTACCTAAGCGACATGTTTGAGAAGCTCAATGAATTGAATCTACAGTTGCAGGGCAACAACACACACCTTCCACATCTGGCAGACAGGATACAATCTTTCACACGGAAACTGGACATGTGGGGCAGGAGACTTGAACAGGGGGACATCGACTCATTTGGGAATCTGAAGGCATTCATCGAGACCAATGAGCTGCAGAGCACAGTGGTTCCATGTATGAGAGAGCACATCTCAGCCCTGAAACAAAGCTTCCAGAAATACTTCTCTGTGGATGACAGTGCCAAATACGACTGGATTAGAGATCCATTTGTTGCACCACCACCTGCCATGTTCAGCACTGCGGAAGAGGAACAGTACATCGACATGACTTCAGAGTCAACCATGAGGCTGCAGTTCACATCCACGACTTTGGCTGGGTTTTGGATTGGAGTGGAGAAGGACTACCCTCTCATTGGACAGAAAGCTGTGGGAATACTGCTGCCTTTTGCAACATCGTACCTGTGTGAGATAGGCTTTTCTGCTGTTGCTGCTATCAAAAGCAAATACAGGTCGAAGTTGAACATTGAGAATGAACTGAGAGTGGCAGTCTCAAAACAACAACCCCGCTTTGAGAAGATTTGCAAGGCAAAGCAAGCACACACAAGTCATTGATCGTAATTGTGATAGATCGTAATTCTCTCTCTCTCTCTCTCTCTGTCGTGGGCGGTCGCATTCCTTTTCGCTCTCCTCTCCCCTGCTTTTTTTGTTTGCTCTACACTGCACTGACTCTTCAGAAGCAAAATGGATTTGTTAAGCTGGTCCCTGAATACAATTGATAACCTATTTTCCACGAGGAAAGCTGGTTCGGGGGAACCTGCCTGCCCAGACGGAACCTTTGCCGCAGGTTACATCAGAGATGCCTGGGACAACTGGCGTCTCGTTTGCTTGGCAGTCATGTCGATTGAGGACGTGGAAGATGTTTTCATTTTCGGATTCATGATAGTTGGACACATTGGACTAGGGTTGAGTAGTGTGATGATCTATCGGCAAATTAAAAAGCTGGGAGCAGCGATTAGCGAGCTGCGCGAGCTGCCCCACTTGATCAAAGAACTGGGGAGGGCGGCTGGAATGCACGGCGCTGCGCTTACGGATCTGAACCGTAAGGTCCTGGATCTGGATCGCAGGGTGGGCAATCTTGCTGCTCCCCAAATTGGCGTTTGACAGGAGACCCCAAATTTTCGAGAGGTTTGATTCTATGGAATGCTGTTTTTCCTCGCAGTGAACCCATTCACCTGATTATGGCCCAAAAACTCCCCCATGCCCTGAAGACTCCATGCAGCGTGCCAACCCCCCCCCCCCCCTCTGGTGAACTCTGTGCCGCCTTCTGGGGCAGTGCTCAAGGCCGTTGTCCATAGCGACACTGATTGCTGCTCTACTACGAGGACGGGTCGGACTGACCCAGAACATCCTGAGACTTTACCCCACCTTATCTCTCTACCCCCCCCACTCCTCCCTCCCCCCACCCATACCTACCTACCCACCCCACTCCTCCCTCCCCCTGCCCATGCCACCCCGCCACCCCCCCCCCCTCCCTTCTACAGTATTCTGTGGACTACAGCGCCGAGGCGTGGGTAACCCGCAATATGGCTGCCGTGGTTTTACAGTTTGTTGTGTTCTCTCTGCATTGCTGTCTGTCCTGTGTTGTTTTGTTTGCATTGCATTTAGAAATGCTCTTACTGTAACGCCGAATCAAGTTCCTATATGTGTATGCATAAATGGCAATAAACGTTATCTCATCTCTCATCTCATCTCTCATCTCTCATCTCATCTCATCTCATCTCATCTCATCTCTCAAGAATAGTGATGCAGTAGAAATTAGTTAATGTTGATATGTTGAATATTTCAGTGGCACAGGATCATTTGCCAAGCACTTATGTTCCTTTTCAAACCATAATAAAATATAAAACTATAGTTGGATATACTGTATGTGTCTTGTTATTATTAGAAGAGAAAATGTAATGTTTTTACAACTTTATACAATTAATTATATCAATCTAGGTGGGAACCGGGTTAGGGGGGGCTCGAAAATATTTCCAATTACCCAAGGGGGGCCTGATTGAAAAAGTTTGGGAACCACTGGGCTATAGTGAGACGCGCGTCAAAAAAGGCTCACAGGCGGAAACTACATCCTGAACGACAGTTCCTCCCTAGGAAATATTAGTTCCCACTTCACACGAGATAGATAGATTAGATAGTTTGACTGTGTGATAGATAGATAATTTGATATTTTGAAAGTGTGATCGATCGATAGATAGTTTGATTGTGTGATAGATAACTTGATATTTTGAAAGTGAGATAGATAGATCGATATATCAATAAAGAAAAGAGTGTAAAAAAAAAAGTAATTGTCTCAACTTGCATTGCCGTCATCACAGCGGTCTGGCTGGCGTAGTGGTTAAGGCTGCGGACTCGAGTTCCAAAGGTTGCGAGTTTGAGACTTGACTAAGTCATTCATTTTTTTTTTTTTTACATTTAACCGAAGATTTCATGCAAAGGTTTCAAACACCATTGTAATCGTGTCAGTTCTTGTAAATTAGCCTGCACCATAATTTTATAGCCTACAATACTTTTTTAGATGAGATTTTAGATTAGATTCAGACAACGAAATGCAGTAAAAAGTGCATCTGCAGAGGGATTCGAACCACTGATATAAAATGACGAATAAATCCTATGGCAGCAGTCAATACCACTAGGCCATTGTGGCGATATGACGGTTTGTAGCCTGCTGCGGATATCACCACAGTAGTAATATTCATTTATTAAAATATGAACATATAACAATAACTGTGGCTAGTATGACCTACGCATTTAATCGGTCAGCAATTTCTTGCCAAACCATTTCCCTCGCCTTGTTAATTGCGGCAGTATTGCACTATTTTACATCTTATTTTTCCGTCTTCATAAAAATCAATAATTCGGAATGCTGCGCAAATGTAGTACCCCTGCAGAGTGGAGTATCTTCATTTCGACAGATCGACACTTCAGGGCTTTTTATGTCTGCGTGCACGCGCCCATATCGAAGATTTGTAAGCCTGTCTTCTGTGAACACTGATGACACAAGGCTGATCCTCGTTCGAGGAATCACCTGAGGCTTGAATTCCAATCTCGAGTTGCCTGAGCGCCGCATTTATTTATAGCGCAGCTAAACTGATCCACCTTTAGTGGAATGACCCCCAGTTTCTCCCCGGTTAATTGTCAGTACTATCCTTGATGATCGACTAAATTAATTGTAGGACTGTGTACAAGTGAAAACAAACCACAGACCAAAGTAATCAGAGGCATGACCATTTATGTGGAATAAACTCGTTTCACAAGCACTACGACTTCACCCAATGAGCCTAGTCACTGTGGCTGTGATAGCACTGGCCAACCCAGTTAAAACCAAGGCTTTGGACTTTTGGGGGACTTTGGGGGACTTTCTCCAAGCTCTGGAGGGGTCGGCGATGTCACAGTGTGGGTTGAAGAGCTCTCACCAAGCTCTGGAGGGGTCGGCGATGTCACAGTGTGGGTTGAAGAGCTCTCACCAAGCTCTGGAGGGGTCGGCAATGTCACAGTGTGGGTTGAAGAGCTCTCACCAAGCTCTGGAGGGGTCGGCGATGTCACAGTGTGGGTTGAAGAGCTCTCACCAAGCTCTACCCTGGGAGGCCATGGAGGATGGCTGAAGAGACACCAGGCAGTGCTACAGTAGTAAGAAATACATTAGTTAGTGCAGAGAGTCCATAGTCATCACTGTATGACAGAGTCCATAGTCATCACTGTATGACAGAGTCCATAGTCATCACTGTATGACAGTCCACAGCTGGCTCACAGGTGACCACACAGAACAATTACAAGCTTCAGAATAACAGTAGTTAGATCTGCTGACAAGGTGATGGAGCATTTTAGTGACTTGACATGTGAGCATAACTTGTCATGATCATGACTAATATCTGTTGCGATGTGAACTCAAATCAACCCACAACCCATTTCAAATCAACCCACAACCCCAACGATTGCTTTGTCAAGAGATGTAAGTCTAAGACACGTACCTGACTTTAGCGAGGTGTGAGATCTGACTAACGCTGGTCTGAGAACTGATGGAGGAGGCAGGACATGGACCCACTCTGCTTTTGGAAAGGTTCTTGAAAAGAGACACAGGTAGAGATGAGGAAGCATTGATACACACTGGTAAGTAACAAAGCTAAATGTCTAAAACTGAGATTCATCTGATATTACATCACTATTAGCTCACAAGAGATAGATGCTGCTTCTATCACTTCATACTGGGGCGGACCTTGTTCAGATCTTGTGGCTCTGCGCAGCCCCGGCCGGCGGGCTGATTGGCTGTGTTCCAGGATCACGGGATAATAGTGAAGCTACAACAATTGATATATAATGGAACTTCCGGATTTAGCCACTGTTTTCAAAATAAAAGCGATCCATCGAATGATATGGAGGGGGGGACACCTTGAAAAACAGATCCAGTATCTAAAAACAAACTGTCACTGTCAATATAGTTAACCTTCCCTAAAGGGACAGTTCACTCCAAACTCCAACTTTTCAGATCTCAACAGTGGGTTGGTGCTTCTAGGTTGGTGCATAGCCTGGTAAACCCACCCAGACAGCTTGTAAGTGCATAACTACTAGGCCTATTTAGAAACCAGAGCAGTACATGTACATGTTCTGCAACTTTTGATATGAACACACATGGTGCTTCACTTGAGTCAAAGTGACAATGAGACAATTTAGCAAAACAGCATATATCTTTTTCATTGAGAACATGCAGCATAGGGTTCCCTGGTTGTGAGGTGTACTTCTCTCTTTCTGCTAAGGTTAGAGAATGTTAGAGAACCAAGCGTGACAGACAGGCCAGTGTTCTGCTGAAACCACCCGCCTCACGCAGGGGAAGTGGAACCCTGTGACATTAGTCTGGTTTTGGCTCAGCTCCGCTCTCCCTGAGTGTAATGGACTGACTTATATAGCTATGCCTTATTCCAAAGAGCTTTACAACGGCCTCTCATTCACCCATTCACACAGACATTCCACACACCAATGGCGGCAAGCTACCATGCAAGGCGCCGGCCCGCTCACTGGGAGCAATTTGGGGTTCAGTGTCTTGCCCAAGGACACTTCGACATGTGGCCAGCCGGGGCTCGAACCGCCGATCTGCCAACCTTGCGATCAGATTAGATGCCGACTCTACCTCCTGAGACACAGCCTCTACCTCCTGAGACACAGCCTCTACCTCCTGAGACACAGCCGCCCCTCTCTCTGCCGCACACCTCTCGGTCCCGTCTCCCATGTCAGGAAGTCAGAAACACGGTGGAGTAGTGGACAGGTAGTAATGGACAGGTAGTAATGGACAGGTAGTAATGGACAGGTAGTAATGGACAGGTAGTAATGGACAGGTAGTAATGGACAGGTAGTAATGGACAGGTAGTAATGGACAGGTAGTAATGGACAGGTAGTAATGGACAGGTAGTAATGGACAGGTAGTAGTGGACAGGTAGTAATGGACAGGTAGTAATGGACAGGTAGTAGTGGACAGGTAGTAATGGACAGGTAGTAGTGGACAGGTAGTAGTGGACAGGTAGTAGTGGAACTGCTTATTGCACAATGCTATTTATACTATTTCAAAAACATAGAAATTATCTTCTCATTGTGTTGCGTCTACATATTTCATAATGTATTCATAATGGAATAACATACATTAATACCAATTGAAATTGGTAATACAGGTCTACAAAATAAGAGTAAGTTATGACCATTCATTTTACAACGTGTAGAAACATTTGTACAAACATTATGAAATGTCACACTCTGGTGGCCAGAATAAAAGCTGTGCAGCAGCAACATTACTGAGTCAACCAGTAGTAATTATGTGGCTGAGCAGAAGGCTGGTCTCAATGTAATGGAACAGTTTCCTTTATTTTTAGAGCCGCTCTGCCTCTAGTTCCTTTATCTTTCCCCTATGCCAGGGGTCGGCAATTAGGTTTGGCCTCGGGCCAAATTTTTTTTGAGCCACTAGATGGCGGGCCCAAACATAATCAAAGGCTAATTTAAGTAATTGATTGTTTAAAAATGTGACACGTTCTAATGCTTTGACTTTTCTTTCGACTGTACACATCGCTAGTCAACTAACACAGCTTGTTTTGTGAACCTGCTAACAATGTAAAGTAGTGTTCTAGTTAACTAGGTAGCAGTCCAATCCATTATGTTGCAGTATTTTGGCTTGACTAGCGAGTTTGTGTTGTGATTCTCAACAACGTTGAAACGTAGTTTCACACTTTTCCATATTTTTGAATAATAAATGTGTGGACTGACGATGTAGCGTAGCCTAACTTATTCTAATAATTATGTAACATAGTTTCATTCTGATAATTATTCCCCCCTCCTCCCAGACAAGGTCACATTATTATTGGATTGGTTGTTTGTGTGCCGGGTGAAGTTAGCCAAATATTTAACCTGCTAGCAAGAGAAACATAATGTCACTCTCCAAAGGTCTAAAGAGGAAAGTTGACGGTGGAAACAGGGCATTTAAAGAGGAATGGACAGCGAACTATACGTTCATCCTACCTGGTTTCATCAATGCAAAGCCGTTGTGAGAGACATTTTCCGTGCTCACAATGTTCCCTTTCTATACATGCGAGTCGTCCTTTTCGTCAATGAATGCGATAAAGACGCACGAGAGGAATCGATGGATGCATAAAAACCTTGAGAACTGCCTGTGGATTAAAGTGACGTCAATATCACCAGATATCAAGCAAATACTGACCGATGGGAGATGCTTTTTGTTTGCGCCGATTTTGTTTTCAATGTTTTTCAGAAAATTAAACAGAATTTGCGTTGTTACTGTTCATATGTGTGTTGCAGTCACATATACGTAAACATTACGTTTGAATGGCTTACTGAGCTCGTGTTATTTTGTTCAAACCACACACGGTATGTCGGCTATTTCAGCACCGTGACGCGTTGTCCACCTGCTTATGATTCACTCTGAGGGGTTCAGCGTCTGCCTGATTGTCTGTCCCTGTGTCATTCACTCTCAACATGGATAAAAGTACAATAAGCATTATTCAGGTGGAGTTCGATTCTCTATTCAGACATTATAGGCGCTTTATGTGGGACTGTCGGTCCGATATTATTATAAATAAAAAAAAAGTGGATTCTCAAAATAATCTGCTGGGCCAAATATTATTGGTGACGGGCCAGCAATGGCCCACGGGCCGCCTATTGCCGACCCCTGTAACACCCTCTCCCCCATGGACTTGTATGGTTTTGCTATTGAAGGTGTCTTACAGCTCTTCTGCGATAGGAGGAGGGGTAAGTGAACCTGGCTGTAATATTTCAGGACAGGGTTGGGGTGCAACCTGGCCTCTTCATGACCCCTATTCCCTCCGACACTAACAAAGCGGGCTCCGGGGTAACCAGGCATGAAGAACCCAGCAGAAACGTAGAGAGGAGAGGCTAAAAATGCCAAGAACTCCTCAGCAGACATCCCACTTGCCCTTCAGCGTGATCATGTGCCAGATTATGACTCCAAATAAGCTGCTCAGTCAACAAATCATTTATCTCCTTCAAGAAAAGCAGGCTAAAGTGAATAAGAGAATAAAGGTTGAAGAGCAATAAATCTAGTGAAGGAAATATTTAAGCTATGAGATATACTATACAAGAGGCAATGTAATGTGATGGCAATGAAACATCTGTTCAAAAGTGTAGGAAACAAAATAAGGTAATATTGGAAGGCAGGATACCTTCCCCTTACATTATTATGTGAGCAGTACAAAGTATTTTTCCAACATTGAAAAATTGCATCGCCTATTCCACAAGGGAGGACATTTTGACACATGCACAACAGCGGAAGGAGCTGATGAACTTCTCATTTAGTCACATTTAAAGGAAAATCTATCAATGAACTACATGACTATGTGTCATGTCATAGAACTAGATAAAAGAGGAACTCCTAGATTAAATGTTTAATGTTTCAATCCCACCACAATCCCAGACACGGAGAGAACCAGTGACAGTAGAGGCTGAGACTCTATCAGAGAGAAACATGACTGCTCCCTCCTCTGGACCCAAGGCCTATCTGCAGGGAGATAGCATTAGCTAGGCTAACTCTTCTCTTCTCTGCGTGAGCCCCATTTACTGAATAATCACCTCCCTCATGTAGGGGCCAGTTTGTTTATAAGCCTATTCTGTTATAATAATAGATATAAATAAGTGAAAGTGTGTAATGGGTCGCATTAAACAGGCAGGCATATTGAGGCAGGATTTAATTTGCATGCCAGATTAGCTTGCTATTGGTGGGGGCAGTGCCTTAGGGCACCCTATTCATTAATAGGATCTAGTCCTCCTTAAATCCATTAAGTCAATTGAACCCATACATAATCTGATTTTGAATACACCATGAAAATGGTGAACTGGTAGCCCCTGTTCTCGGGAGGTCCTGATCATTGCCTGCGGAAAGTTGGTGAGACTGCTCATGGAGGAAGCATCCAGCCTCTCAAATAACCAGGGGAAGGGAGATTACTAGGTCAAACAAACGAAAATATAGGTTATATTCCAAATGGACGGACAATCATAACATACTATGCTGAATGAATTTAGCACTTAAGAAACCGACCCTAGACCCGGATACCCTCGCAAACTACAGACCCATTTCTAACCTCCCGTTCCTCTCCAAGGTCCTGGAGAAAATAGTCGCCACCCAACTCCAACATCACCTCAGCAGCAATAACATTGCAGAAAAATTCCAGTCTGGTTTCCGCTCCGCCCATAGCACTGAAACAGCACTGGTCAGGGTGACAAACGACATTCTCATGGCAGCCGATGCCGGCTCTCCTTCTCTCCTCATCCTCCTGGACCTCACAGCCGCCTTTGACACCGTCGACCACACCATCCTCCTAGACCGCCTTCACTCCACTATCGGACTCTGCTACACTGTTCTGGACTGGTTCACATCCTATCTTTCCGAACGCACCGAGTGCATCTCCTTGGGAGGTGCAAAGTCCCGGACCCAGCCTGTCACCTGTGGTGTCCCCCAAGGATCCGTACTCGGACCCACCCTCTTCACCCTGTACATGTTACCCCTCGGCCGTGTCATCAGCAAGCATGGTATCCCCTACCATTGCTATGCTGACGACACACAACTCTACATTAAACTGGACCCAACCCCTCAGTCAACCTCATCTGCACTCACCATCTGCCTGGAGGAGATAAAGGCGTGGATGAGAGTTAACTTCCTTCAATTAAATAGCTGCAAAACAGAAGCCATCCTCATCGGCACCCCTCACCAGGTTAAATCATCCCCCATAACAAGCATCACTTTCTCTGGACAGGTTATCCCTCTGTCATCCGTCGTCACCAACCTTGGTGTTCGAATGGACCCCCACCTCAACTACGAGGCCCACATTAAACACATATCCAAAACGTCATTCTTCCACCTTAGAAATATAGCAAAACTCCGCCCCACCCTGTCTTTGCCCGATGCCGAGAAGTTAGTCCATGCCTTTGTCTCCTCCAGGCTCGACTACTGCAACGCACTTCTCATCGGGATCCCTAGCAAGAGCCTTCAGAAGCTCCAGTACATTCAGAACAGCGCTGCTAGGATCCTGATGAGAGTGCGCAAATACGATCACATCACACCCATCCTCCACTCACTACACTGGCTTCCCATCTCCTCTCGGATCATTTACAAAATCTCACTGTTAACTCATCAATGCATTCACGGCAACGCACCCCCTTACCTCAAGGACCTGGTCAAATCCCACAGCCCCTCCACTCGCACTCTCCGCTCATCAAATGCAAACCTCCTCAAACCCACCAAAACCCACCTCCGCTCCATGGGAGACCGGGCCTTCTGCTCCATCGCCCCCGAACTGTGGAACGCCCTCCCTGCCCACCTGAGAGCACCACAATCGGTCGACTCTTTTAAGAGCGGACTTAAGACTCATCTTTTTAACAAAGCGTTCCAGTAGCCAGATTTGTATTTATTTTTTTCTTTCGTTTTATGCCACAGTGTCTTTTTAACCTTTCTGCTTTTGATGTTTTTAGTGATCTTTATTGTGTTGTGCTGTTTTTGTTTCTTTTATTGACTGTAGCACTTTGAGATTCTTGAAATGTAAAGTGCTTTATAAATAAAATCCATTATTATTATTATTATTATGCAAGGAAATTCTAAAAAGTTTTTTTTTTAAAATCATACCAAATACTTCTACTACAATCATTTAAACAACGGTGCTTTCTCAACCCTCACCATGGCTTGTCTCCGACACTGACGTAGACGACATTTCTTTTTTTCCCTTTTTTAATAGCTTTTAATTTGAAACAGAGAGCGGAAGTGTTGATAAAAAATAAAAATAAAAAAGACATATTTACATTGAAACGGTAGTGTATGTTGCTGGTATGATGTCTTTCTTTCTTTCTTAATTCTTTTTTTTATTTTTTTATTACTGATAACATTTTATTTAAAAAAAGAAAAAAAATATTTAAATTTCTTTATTTTCAAATATGAATGACATTTTAAAATGTATGGACATCTTTGTACATTGTGTTGCAATCTTCTTATGTCAAATGTGGATTAGAAAAGACAAATGTCAAAACAAAAAATAATTCAATGCTGCCATCTTGTGTTAAGTTTAGGTCAACCTTAAAGTTGTGCATTACACATTTAGTGCTAAAACAGCTTGCCATCATTCCTACAAACTCACCTCACAGCGCATTGTTGACAGATTGCAGTTCATTGACAGTTAAGTCTGCGTGCAGCATGGGTTCCAGTCTTTCCATTTTCTTATTGCAGTATAAGTAGTTACTGAAGACCGACAAGTTACCATTGTTGCTCCTGCCTGTCCGCATTTCATCAAACCATAAAGAAATGCAGCTGTCATAGCACTGAATGAGGTGAAACTGTAGGCGTGACAAACTGAATGACGTCAAATTGGCATGACATAAGCTGAATCTTATGTTTGCGTAGATCCCCTATAATAGGGGCCCGATTACAGGCGCCTCTGGGACATGAGGATGCCTCTAAGGGTGGGGGTGCAAACATGTTTGTGAGGGTGGTAGGATGTCTGTAAACTGGAGGTATGTCTGTAGTGGAGGGGGCAGAGGGAGCTGCTGAACTACAGCTGTCTGATGCATCAGAGTCTCAGAGCCCAACATCACCCTGATCTGGAGCCTGCAGAGGTGAGAGAGAGAGGGCAGAGACACTTGGTGTGAGGTCAGCCCAGGACCAGGGGTCCCCAGTCTACAGAGGTCCTGAGGACCAGGGGACCCCAGCCTACAGAGGTCCTGAGGACCAGGGGGACCAGGGGTCCCCAGCCTACAGAGGTCCTGAGGACCAGGGGACCCCAGCCTACAGATCAGCCGTGTGTGTGTGTGTGCGCGTGTGCATGCGCAGGGGTGATGAGTGAGCTGCGTAATCTCATGACCCATGTTGCTGACCAGGGGCCAGGCACTTACGGAAGGCAGTGGCAGCACCCATCTGACCTTACTTGCAGGAATTACCGATCCCGATTTGGTAATGAAACCCCATTGTTCTCCCTGGATGATTGGCAGTACCAGAACAAATTAATTAAAATTAAGCCCTACAGGGCCAGAGGTCAGCCCAGGACCAGGGGTCCCCAGCCTACAGAGGTCCTGAGGACCAGGGGACCCCAGCCTACAGAGGTCCTGAGGACCAGGGGGACCGGGGTCCCCAGCCTACAGAGGTCCTGAGGACCAGGGGACTCCAGCCTACAGAGGTCCTGAGGACCAGGGGTCCCCAGCATACAGAGGTCCTTAGGACCAGGGGACCCCAGCCTACAGAGGTCCTTAGGACCAGGGGTCCCCAGCCTACAGATCAGCCGTGTGTGTGTGTGCGCGTGTGGACTGTTGTTCTTTGTTCAGAAAAAAAAAAAGAAAAAAAAGGGAAATAATGCAATGTTGTAATGCTATTGTTAATGTTTGGGATTGTTATTGTCAATGGAATTGCAGACGGAGATGCAAGCATGTCATTTGCAAACAGCTAAAGGAAAGGAGATGTTACATATAGGCATTATGTTAGTAGCCTGTGTTACAGGGACACCTAGGGGTGACCTGATAATGTTGCATATAAGACCCGGATGTTGTATGTGGGCGTGCGCGGGAGGAACCGCAGTTTAATAAAAGTCATACTGAAACAGTTTTGGGTCGCTCCACCGCCAAAAAATCTCACTCCAAACTTTTGGTGAAACTTGGCAGCCCTGCAGATTCACCCAAGATGGCCGCCAGCATAACAACACAACCAGACTCACCTAAGATGGCCGCCAGCCTTACAACACAACCAGACTCAACTAAGATGGCCGCCAGTCTTACAGCACAGCCAGACTCACCTATGATGGCCGCCAGCCTTACAACACAACCAGACTCACTTAAGATGGCCGCCAGCCTTACAACACAACCAGACTCACCTAAGATGGCCGCCAGCCTTACAAACACTCTCCAAGTATATCCAGCTGCGGACATCACGCCTATCACCCGGACGCTTGATGGACCATATTTGGTTGGAGTGGTTGGAGCGCGTCATCATACCGCGCCTGCATATTTGCATATTGCGCCTGCATATTTGCATAGACTACGTCATCGCAAATCATTTATGCAAGAAATGTTTATACTAAGGATAGTTGATTGTTGAAGTGACTGCATGAAAAGGTAATTTTGTGGCTTATATGCCTTGTTGTGATTTTAATAGATAGCTGGAACTCAGCCATATGTTTTACGTACCATTTTCTAGCATTGACTAATTTTAGATGCACTTGAATTCTACAGGGAAAGGAGGTTTTCATTGCTGACCTTCATGTAACCGCAACGTGGGTCCAGCCCCACAACTGTGATCCCATGAGCCATTTCCCAGTAAGTCAAATGATTGAGCCGGTATTTGAATAAGATAAACAGCTATGTAGACAACATTGTATCCAGCATTACAATTGGCATGCCCTTCCAAACAGACAAACAGACTGAAGAACTGCTTCTACCACAGGGCCGTCAAGGCCCTGAACACAGCAAAGGCCTAAGTTCTGGGCCCAGGACAGTCTGGACGGATTGTATGGCAGCTAGTGCTGAGGCACAAACATGTACATTTCAAGCCTGCAAACTGTGACACTTTAAATAACGTGAAAAAATAATTTTGTGCAATATGACAACCCTAGTTGACTATCTGTGCAGTATAGTACAGTGGATTGTGTACATAGCTTTTATTTATGTAAACCAGCTCCTTACCTTCTTGTGATTTTATTCTTTTTCTAAAAGTGTTTTTTTTCTTCCCTTTCCTAACACCAGGGGAGCCACCCCTCCTAAATTTCGTTGTTTGGTACCTGTACTGTAGCAATGACAATAAAGTCCATTCATTCATTCATTCATTCATGGGACATCAGCACATTAGCTGTGTTGGTCCTAAATACCTTCTTTTTTTTTTTAAACTTGATTTCATCAAGGTAAATTAAATGGTTTCCTAACACTAAGCCAAAAAAACACTACATGTATGAGAAAGGACTTCATCAAATTATCATGTAATTCATAATCATGCACACCCCAGTTAAGTGTTGGATAAAAATGATAAATGCAGTACATGGTTTTGAACAGGAACATGCTGATCAGAAGGATGCCCTTATACTTCCACTGTGGGTTCCAGGCCACTTTGTCCTGTGTGTAAGTGTACTATACCCATATATACAGCCCGTTCCAAATTATTATGCAAATGATATTTTTCTCAGATTTTCCTAAATAGTCGATGCAAATGACAATCAGTATAATTTTCAAGTCATCAACCGTTAGAGTATAATTCAAATTTTATTCAACAAACCTCCCAATGATAACAGTATTTTTCTAAAAAATAAAAAACTCAAAATCCACTGTTCCAAATTATTATGCACAACAGAGTTTCAAAACATTTTATAGGTTGTAAAGAACTACAAATGGTAATTTTATGAATTTAGGGTTAGGAGGTCATATTAGGAGGTCATATTTACTGAAATCAAAAGCTATTTCAAACAAAAACATCTTAACAGGTCAAGTTACATGTTAACATAGGACCCCTTCTTTGATATCACCTTCACAATTCTTGCATCCATTGAACTTGTGAGTTTTTGGACAGTTTCTGCTTGAATTTCTTTGCAGGATGCCAGAATAGCCTCCCAGAGCTGCTGTTTTGATGTGAACTGCCTCCCACCCTCATATATATTTTGCTTGAGGATGCTCCAAAGGTTCTCAATAGGGTTGAGGTCAGGGGAAGATGGGGGCCACACCATGAGTTTCTCTCCTTTTATGCCTATAGCAGCCAATGACACAGAGGTATTCTTTGCAGCATGACATCCTGCATTGTCATGCATGAAGATGATTTTGCTACGGAAGGCACGGTTCTACTTTTTGTACCACGGAAGAAAGTGGTCAGTCAGAAACTCTACATACTTTGCCGAGGTCATTTTCACACCTTCAGGGACCTTAAAAGGGCCTACCAGCTCTCTCCCCATGATTCCGGCCCAAAACATGACTCCGCCACCTCCTTGCTGACGTCGCAGCCTTGTTGGGACATGGTGGCCATCCACCAACCATCCACTACTCCATCCATCTGTGTTACATAAATAAAGGCTATGTACACTATCCACTATACTATACTGTACAGATAAAACACTGTGCTGTACTCTATGCTATGCTATACCTATTCTAACATTTCCTATTTCTCTGCAACCTTATGTACCCTAGGGTTGTCATATTGCACATAGTGTTATTGCACATTCATTTAAAGTGTCGCAGTTTGCAGGCTTGAAATGTACACATTTGTGCCTCAGCACTACACCTGATTTTTCAATCCAGCAGCTGCCATCAATCCGTCCATCCGTTTCCCAGTAAGTCAAATGATTGAGCCGGTATTTGAATAAGATAAACAGCTATGTAGACAACATTGTATCCAGCATTACAATTGGCATGCCCTTCATGGGACATCAGCACATTAGCTGTGTTGGTCCTAAATACCTTCTTTTTTTTTTAAACTTGATTTCATCAAGGTAAATTAAATGGTTTCCTAACACTAAGCCAAAAAAACACTACATGTATGAGAAAGGACTTCATCAAATTATCATGTAATTCATAATCATGCACACCCCAGTTAAGTGTTGGATAAAAATGATAAATGCAGTACATGGTTTTGAACAGGAACATGCTGATCAGAAGGATGCCCTTATCCTTCCACTGTGGGTTCCAGGCCACTTTGTCCTGTGTGTAAGTGTACTATACCCATATATACAGCCCGTTCCAAATTATTATGCAAATGATATTTTTCTCAGATTTTCCTAAATAGTCGATGCAAATGACAATCAGTATAATTTTCAAGTCATCAACCGTTAGAGTATAATTCAAATTTTATTGAACAAACCTCCCAATGATAACAGTATTTTTTTTTAAAAATAAAAAACTCAAAATCCACTGTTCCAAATTATTATGCACAACAGAGTTTCAAAACATTTTATAGGTTGTAAAGAACTACAAATGGTAATTTGATGAATTTAGGGTTAGGAGGTCATATTAGGAGGTCATATTTACTGAAATCAAAAGCTATTTCAAACAAAAACATCTTAACAGGTCAAGTTACATGTTAACATAGGACCCCTTCTTTGATATCACCTTCACAATTCTTGCATCCATTGAACTTGTGAGTTTTTGGACAGTTTCTGCTTGAATTTCTTTGCAGGATGCCAGAATAGCCTCCCAGAGCTGCTGTTTTGATGTGAACTGCCTCCCACCCTCATATATATTTTGCTTGAGGATGCTCCAAAGGTTCTCAATAGGGTTGAGGTCAGGGGAAGATGGGGGCCACACCATGAGTTTCTCTCCTTTTATGCCTATAGCAGCCAATGACACAGAGGTATTCTTTGCAGCATGACATCCTGCATTGTCATGCATGAAGATGATTTTGCTACGGAAGGCACGGTTCTACTTTTTGTACCACGGAAGAAAGTGGTCAGTCAGAAACTCTACATACTTTGCCGAGGTCATTTTCACACCTTCAGGGACCTTAAAAGGGCCTACCAGCTCTCTCCCCATGATTCCGGCCCAAAACATGACTCCGCCACCTCCTTGCTGACGTCGCAGCCTTGTTGGGACATGGTGGCCATCCACCAACCATCCACTACTCCATCCATCTGTGTTACATAAATAAAGGCTATGTACACTATCCACTATACTATACTGTACAGATAAAACACTGTGCTGTACTCTATGCTATGCTATACCTATTCTAACATTTCCTATTTCTCTGCAACCTTATGTACCCTAGGGTTGTCATATTGCACATAGTGTTATTGCACATTCATTTAAAGTGTCGCAGTTTGCAGGCTTGAAATGTACACATTTGTGCCTCAGCACTACACCTGATTTTTCAATCCAGCAGCTGCCATCAATCCGTCCATCCGTTTCCCAGTAAGTCAAATGATTGAGCCGGTATTTGAATAAGATAAACAGCTATGTAGACAACATTGTATCCAGCATTACAATTGGCATGCCCTTCATGGGACATCAGCACATTAGCTGTGTTGGTCCTAAATACCTTCTTTTTTTTTTAAACTTGATTTCATCAAGGTAAATTAAATGGTTTCCTAACACTAAGCCAAAAAAACACTACATGTATGAGAAAGGACTTCATCAAATTATCATGTAATTCATAATCATGCACACCCCAGTTAAGTGTTGGATAAAAATGATAAATGCAGTACATGGTTTTGAACAGGAACATGCTGATCAGAAGGATGCCCTTATCCTTCCACTGTGGGTTCCAGGCCACTTTGTCCTGTGTGTAAGTGTACTATACCCATATATACAGCCCGTTCCAAATTATTATGCAAATGATATTTTTCTCAGATTTTCCTAAATAGTCGATGCAAATGACAATCAGTATAATTTTCAAGTCATCAACCGTTAGAGTATAATTCAAATTTTATTGAACAAACCTCCCAATGATAACAGTATTTTTTTTTTAAATAAAAAACTCAAAATCCACTGTTCCAAATTATTATGCACAACAGAGTTTCAAAACATTTTATAGGTTGTAAAGAACTACAAATGGTAATTTGATGAATTTAGGGTTAGGAGGTCATATTAGGAGGTCATATTTACTGAAATCAAAAGCTATTTCAAACAAAAACATCTTAACAGGTCAAGTTACATGTTAACATAGGACCCCTTCTTTGATATCACCTTCACAATTCTTGCATCCATTGAACTTGTGAGTTTTTGGACAGTTTCTGCTTGAATTTCTTTGCAGGATGCCAGAATAGCCTCCCAGAGCTGCTGTTTTGATGTGAACTGCCTCCCACCCTCATATATATTTTGCTTGAGGATGCTCCAAAGGTTCTCAATAGGGTTGAGGTCAGGGGAAGATGGGGGCCACACCATGAGTTTCTCTCCTTTTATGCCTATAGCAGCCAATGACACAGAGGTATTCTTTGCAGCATGACATCCTGCATTGTCATGCATGAAGATGATTTTGCTACGGAAGGCACGGTTCTACTTTTTGTACCACGGAAGAAAGTGGTCAGTCAGAAACTCTACATACTTTGCCGAGGTCATTTTCACACCTTCAGGGACCTTAAAAGGGCCTACCAGCTCTCTCCCCATGATTCCGGCCCAAAACATGACTCCGCCACCTCCTTGCTGACGTCGCAGCCTTGTTGGGACATGGTGGCCATCCACCAACCATCCACTACTCCATCCATCTGTGTTACATAAATAAAGGCTATGTACACTATCCACTATACTATACTGTACAGATAAAACACTGTGCTGTACTCTATGCTATGCTATACCTATTCTAACATTACCTATTTCTCTGCAACCTTATGTACCCTAGGGTTGTCATATTGCACATAGTGTTATTGCACATTCATTTAAAGTGTCGCAGTTTGCAGGCTTGAAATGTACACATTTGTGCCTCAGCACTACACCTGATTTTTCAATCCAGCAGCTGCCATCAATCCGTCCATCCGTTTCCCAGTAAGTCAAATGATTGAGCCGGTATTTGAATAAGATAAACAGCTATGTAGACAACATTGTATCCAGCATTACAATTGGCATGCCCTTCATGGGACATCAGCACATTAGCTGTGTTGGTCCTAATGTAGGGTGTAAAAGCTTAGCGGTTACAATGGAATGGTTTAGCAATGTGGCTGTATGTTGTTTATAGCAAAGCATAACTTGATATCAATAATCTGACTCCAAGTAATTTAATTGAGGCAAATGAGGCTTTAATAATACGGTGAACTTTTATTAGAACTTTTATTAGTAACAATTAACACATAATTGTTACTTTACAATTAACACATACAAAAAAAAAGATTCTGAGTGGGGCAGAAAGTAAGGAGAAGAATGGAGAGAGGGCATGTCAACAGGGCATGGGCCGGATTAGAACACATGCCGACATGCCTGTGACCAGAACACCAGGTGTCACCACATTCTTGAGACCTTGTCAAAGACCACTGCATTTCGTGACGTTAGAATTATAAGGTTCTATCTCCATTTTTGTCAATTTTGTTTTTTACATAATCTGATCCATTAGGTGTTTATTAATGCCTTCGTGGTGTTGTTTTAAAAATGTTTACATTTTTGAGTTAGTAATTAATCAAATACAAAGGTTCCATCTCACAAAACATAATAATAATAATAATAATTCATTAAATTGATATAGGGCTTTTCCGAGGCTCAAAGACGGTGACAATTGAATGTAATAATGGAATGTAAAAACTTTGACGCTCAATATCTCTGAACTACCCTAAACGGAGATAGAACCTTATCATTCTAAACGGAGATAGAACCTTATAATTCTAAACGGAGATAGAACCTTATAATTCTAAACGGAGATAGAACCTCATCATTCTAAACGGAGATAGAACCTTATAATTCTAAAAGGAGATAGAACCTTATCATTCTAAACGGAGATAGAACCTTATAATTCTAAACGTAGATAGAACCTTATAATTCTAAACGGAGATAGAACCTTAGAATTCTAAACAGAGATAGAACCTTAGAACATACATTTTTAATACACAATACAATACTTTCAAATATTGTAGTTTCTTGGGCTTGGAGGGTTTGGGACTCGACTCAGGCTTCTGACTCACTACTTTGGGCTCAGGTGTGGCTACCTTCTTTGGGCCTGCCACGACAGATTTCTTGCTCACTGTAATACAAATATACGCGTATGAGTGCACCAAATTCAAACAGTCACTGATTGCATTACAGGGTTCGACAGTAACGCTTTTTTACTTGTAAAACATTCGCCGGGTTTGTTTGCGCGAGCCCAGACGTTGCTGATAGATCCTGGATATTTTTACCTGTGTGCAGGAAGAACAACAGACAGCGCAGGCGCCAGACCAGACTAGATGATCCTGAGTGAAGATATTATCAAAGCGTACGGGTGATCGACAGGCGCGTACGCTTTGATAATATCTTCACTCCACGATCATCTAGTCTAGTCTCGCGCCTGCGCCGTCTGTTGTTCTTCCTGCACACAGGTAAACATATCCGGGATCTAGCAGCTTCGTCGGGCTCACGCAAACAAACCCGGCGAATTTGTTACTTGCTCCGGGCAAGTAAAAAAGTGTTACTGTCGAACCCTGTATTATAAGAGGAGAAGGAGAGTGGAGTAAAACCACAGAGTAGAGTACTCTAGATGTCTTCTCTCCTAGGCCTTGTTACTGTGAGTTACAGTAGATCAGTCATAGGCTTCAAGGCCATTAAGTTGAGATGTTTATGCCAATGGGAGGTTGGCACAAAGAGTTGAATTAAGCGTATATTTGAAATTAGGATTCAGGCCTATACAAAACAGCCTGCTCTGGTGGGGGGAAATGATCTTCACAGAAAGATGTATTGTGTTTTTCTACCTGCAATATCACTGTTATGTGTTATGAAGGTGATGTATGTGTGTTAGTATGTACATAATAATTGACGTGTGTTATTGATTTGTCTATGACAGTAGTGTGTTAAGGTGTTGGTCTATGACAGTAGTGTGTTAAGGTGTTGGTCTATGACAGTAGTGTGTTAAGGTGTTGGTCTGTGACAGTAGTGTGTTATGGTGTTGGTCTGTGACAGTAGTGTGTTATGCTGTTGGTCTATGACAGTAGTGTGTTATGGTGTTGGTCTGTGACAGTAGTGTGTTAAGGTGTTGGTCTATGACAGTAGTGTGTTAAGGTGTTGGTCTATGACAGTAGTGTGTTAAGGTGTTGGTCTATGACAGTAGTGTGTTAAGGTGTTGGTCTGTGACAGTAGTGTGTTAAGGTGTTGGTCTGTGACAGTAGTGTGTTAAGGTGTTGGTCTATGACAGCGGTATGTTAAGGTGTTGGTCTGTGGTTGAGGTAGCCAACCTCTGGGCTCCAGACTGGGCCGTCTCAGCTAGCCGTCTCTCCAGGTTCTGGATCTTCTCCAGCGCTGCCTGGAGGGCCTCCTCCGCTTTCAGGGCCCTGACCTCTGAACTCTGGGCACCGACCTCTGAACTCTGGGCATGGACCTCAACCCCACTGACACACACACAGAAATACACGCTCACACACACAGTCTTGAAACCATACATGTCAACAAATGTGGAAGTACCATAATAATAATAATCTTGACATCATCATAAACAAACAGACATGCTGCATAAAAGTAATAAAAGTAATAACTCACAGATCCATCACGGTGGCCAAGGCATCAAAGGCTGTCTGAGTGCTGTCAGTGTGTGGACAGACAACCATGTCCTCAGCCTGACACAACAAACACACAAGTAAAAAAATAAAAAAATAATATGTTTTTAGGGCATTTCTGCTTTATTAGGATAGAGACAGTAGAGATTGACAGGAAGTATGGGTGAGAGAGAGGGGGGGGATGACTTGCAGCTGTCGATGGCCGGAATTGGACCAAGGACATGGCGATGATATGGCATGGATGGTTGACTTACTTATAATAGACATGCTTTATCTATTGTACACAATCTAACTCTTGTTCAATCCGAGGGCGTGATACAGGGTCAGAGGTCATACCTGGGCCTTGAAGTTGGCCTGTGTCACCCCGATGAACTCCAGCTCTGGGAGGTCAGGCAGCTGCTTCACTTCTTTTTCATTGCTCCCAACAGCAGGGTCTGCAGCCTAAAACACATCAGGGTTCGACAGTAACGCTTTTTTACTTGTCCGGAGCAAGTAAAACATTCGCCGGGTTTGTTTGCGCGAGCCCGACGACGCTGCTGGATCCTGGATATTTTTACCTGTGTGCAGGAAGAACAACAGACGGCGCAGGCGCCAGACTAGACTACATGATCGTGAGTGAAGATATTATCAAAGCGGATGGGTGATCGACAGGCGCGTGCGCTTTGATAATATCTTCACTCCACGATCATTAGTCTGCTACAATGAGAGTGTGATGTGTGTGTGTGTGTGTGTGTACTGTTAGAATTGGGAAAGGGGAGCTCCTCACCTGGGGTGTGGCAGGGGTTTGGGTGCAGGGCTCTGGGGTTTGGCCCACCACGTCCATGTCTACTTCCATCCCTTCAACAAACACACCCTCGCCCAGATACAGGGTCACAGGGTTGAACTGGTCACACAGCTGAAAGAAGAAATACGTTTGACACAACAAATGGATGGATGCAATGGATCATTGTTGTTGAATGGGATATATACAGTACATGTATAAGCAAGTGTATGTGTGTGTGTGTGTAAATGGTAAATGGACTGCACTTATATAGCGCCTTTTTTGCTGCTCCAAAGCACTTTACAACGGCCTCTCATTCACACACACATTCACACACCAATGGCGGCAAGCTGCCATGCAAGGCACTGGCCCGCTCACTGGGAGCAATTTTGTGTGTGTGTGTGTACATTACTGACCTCTGAGTTGACTGCAGAGGGACAGGAGAGCCCGTGGCCCTGGCTCTGCAGGACACTGTGAATGTACACGTCCTCCTCCGTGTCTGTCTCACACAGGAAGACCTGCAGGAAGTCTGCGTGGTAGCTGTGCAGAGCTGCCCACAGGAGGCGCTCACAGCACAGCTTCCGGAAGGAGCTGGTAGCGTTCAAACTCCAACTGCCCTGGAACACCAAAACACAGGCTTTTAATATGGAATGGGAGATAAGAGTGCTATCTGGAAGTCAATGGGACTATGGGAGCAATACAATGTTAAAAGCTTGGGGAGATTGGTGGTCAATAACAGTGATATGAGATGTGTGTGGAGCCTTACACCCATAGGCTTGATTCCACTGAGTGATGAGGGGACCGCTTGGGCCGGGAGCTCAGAGTAACAAGACCTTGGGGTGAGAAAGCAGAGAGATGTAGGGGGACAACAGCAAAACAGACAAGGAGGCCTAACACTTGTCGTTAAAATGACTGTCACATTTACAGGACATTGATTTTACACTACAATATGTGGCAAGAAGCGGTCTCCCACAAAAAACCCAAAACATTTTAGTCTAGCCGTAGTCAGCGACGAAAACTTTGACTGAGACTGCACTGGAATGTTTTTATCAACTGGAACTGGACTGGAACTAAGAAACATGGAGGTGACTTCTTCATCTAAACACCAATGACTAAAAGTGACTAAAAAGCCTGCCAATATTAACACTGGTCTAGTGAAACCTGCCCATTGACTTTCATTGCTCTCTGTCTGAACTGGACCAGAAGAAGCCTACTTGAGGAACTTGAGGCTGGTCCTGTCCACAGTGGTGAGGTCCCCGAAGTCCACGTAGTACACCTCCACCTGGGTCTGGCTGAGGACGCGGTGGATGACGACCCGGTAGAACCACTCGTCTCTGGGAGCCACGCAGCACACCTGGCCCTGACGCACGAAACGTGAGGGAAGGGAGTACCGCTCCGACACCTCGAGATAGGTGTAGCAACTCCTAAGAGGAAGAGGCGTTTCCCACAAACTCTGACATCATCTTGCAACTCGTTACATTACATTTTGGGCATTTAGCAGCAGACGTCTTTAACCAAAGCGAACTGACAACAAATAGATTTGTCTAAGTAAGTGAATCATATATCCATCAGTCATGGTAAGAAAACATAATCTATGCTAGGACCAGGAGCCATTGGCAGTCGCAATGCTAGAATAATTTTTTCTTTCTTTTTTATTCTATTCATGGTTCTATGTTACCACTCCAGATACAGGAATCTGACCGGATCATATGTGTGGTGGCCTGGGAAAACCCGTCGGATGTCGCTGGCGTTCGTGGCAAAGAGCAAAAATAGATGGAAATGTCCTATTTCTGCGATTTTGATATTATGTGGTATTCTAGTACTTTGAACTATTATGGTGAATAAACATTTTAAGAAAACAAAAGAGAAAGTACTTATTTTTATGTTTTTGTGGTGGGTAGTTTGCTAGCGAAACAACGTCACGTGTCTCATTCTCAGTTAAGCAACGCACGCACACATGAGCGAAAGGAGAGACGATACTTCCACCTGTGTTATTGCCAGTTTACTGATGCTCACAATAAGCATAAAGTAATAAAATCTTAACTAGAAGACACACAAATGGATCTGTCCCTCGCATACCGACGAGGCGAGCAGACTAACACCGCATCACAAGCAGACAAACGAGACCGGCCGATCTGCATAGGCTCCTCCCCCGACCCGGAGGAGAAAGGGGTCGGGGGCAGCATGGGGGCAGCATTTCTCACCTTTCACTTTTTTTGACATGATACATTAAAATGCTCATAACTTTTTTTAAATAAAGGGCTATCTCAGTCATTCAACCAGTTATGAATAGCTGAGAACTTCTAATTTATGGAAATATTAAAAAATGAAAATGTCAAAATGCCACCATGTGAAGGGTTTTTCCAGGCCACCACACATATGGTTACGTTCCAGGTCACCTAGGGGCTGCACAGATCAGCATTGTGCTTGCTGCTACTGTACATGTGGTTGCCTGAGATGTTAAGACTCAAGGTATTGTGAGATCTGATAATCTGCAGCATGACTACAATGAAGGCAACCATTGACTCTATATTCATTTCCCATTCCCAATGGGAAATTAAAGTAGAGTCAAAAAGTAGGGCTTTGGGGAGGGCCAGGGAGATCATGGCTGACCCCGCACACCCAGGCCACAGCCTCTTCGCCCCGCTCCCCTCAGGCAGGAGGTCACTAAAGACTGTGAAGGCCCGACACGCACACAGCTTTTTCCCCACGGCCATCCGGCTCCTAAATGCTGCTGCTGGTGTCCCCCCCCCCCTTGCACTATGATCAGGGGTGCAAACTGGTGATGGCCCAAAAAGGTGAAAACATTTTTGGGTGGCTAACCTTTGAATAGCGCTAGCACTAATGGTGTTAAATAGATACCGCTAGCACTAACGGTGGTCTAACAATGATGCATGTGTAAGTAGCGGCAGCCCTGACCTCAACACCTGCAGAATTACTTCGAAAACAGTTTACTGTGACTGTGTTCTCTATGCTGTCTGGAACTGTACCTAGCTCCCTGAAGCAAAACGTTATTTCAACTGCAGCAGAGTTTAGCAGACAGGGAGATTAGCTAGCTTGTGCATCATGTGACATGGATGAGACTTAGACCCCCCCCACCACACCCAAAACATTTTTTTGCAGATCTACACAATTCACATGGATGACCTATTTTGAGATAAAAATGGCTAATTTAGCAGAAAGGTGACAAGTTTGCACCCCTGAATGATGTTGGTTTGCACTGTCTTGTCCTGTCTTGCACCTGTCCTGTTGTAAACTGCGCTCCACTGTCCCAAACCAAATTCCTAACATGTTCACATGTCATGGCAATAAAGTCTTCTAATTCTGATTCAGTCATGTTTCCTCCCCGGTCTAAGCGGCACAGTCTCCTCACCTCATCTCCACCATAATGCTCTCCAGGGCGCGGGCCTCCCGGGTCTCGTGGAAGCGGATGTAGAAGTTACTGGGTGACTCCACGTGCTCCACCAGCACGGCTATCACCTCCCTAGGGTCCCTGGGCGTGGGCGCCCTCAGGCCCTGGCCCCGCAGGGCGTCCAGAGGAACCATACCTGCCATACACCGTACCTGCAGGGGAGGGAACTTGGCCACCATCTAGAGGAGGGAGAAACACACAGCCATGAGTGTCCACAAACACACACACACACATGAATGTGCGTGTAGACACACACACACACACACACGCACACGTACACACACACACATTTTTATTGTCACCACAAAGACACTTTGTGGATTGAATGGGTTGTCCTTGAACATTTACAATCACCAAAGAAGATGTACAGGAGGTGATCAAAGATGTACAGAAATCAAACAACATCTATTCTTGTGAAATGCGTTTCGGTTTCAGCCTCAATTGTCTAGTATGTATTTGGTCCAGCTGCCCCCAGGGGAAACAGAAGCTACGGACTGACCTTGAACAAAAGGGCAAGTAGGACCAGTTACTCTTCTTAGACCAGAGTCAGATCGTGAGTTTAGAACGATAAGGTTCTATCTCCGTTTAGGGTGGTTCCGAGATATTGAGCGTCAAAGTTTTTACATTCCATTATGTTTTGTGAGATGGAACCTTTGTATTTTATTAATTACTAGGGGTGTAACGGATCACGGATAATCCGAGATCCGTACGGATCGCCCCCCACGGTTCGGCACGCATGTGTACCGCGGATCAATTGCAAAATGTAACCAAGTAATAATATTACTTAATATTAGTTAATATCCCTTGTAAATCACAATGTAGAGTTGCCATGAAAAGATAGACGCGACAGTTGCGTGCTTTGTTTTACTCTAAAGCGCAATGATAGGTTGATAATGCAAAAAAAAATCTAGAACAACAAGGCTGCGTTCGTAAATTCGCTCTGGAATCTGATCAGCATTCATGGAACGCCTCTTGTCCAATCAAATTACTTGGTCCCTTTATGACGTCGGACCCAGTGTGCTCTCCGGCGCTCTCAGAGCAAATTTACGAACGCAGCCCAAGTGTTCATGGCGAGTCCTGCTAATGTTGGCGACAGAGAAGAACTCGAAATGCCTCCCTCGTCATTTAAATCCCATGTATGGGAGCACTTTGGCTTTGCTATCAATTATAACAATGAGGGACTGTGTTATTGGAAGTGTGGTCGATAAAAAAGTTACGGTGTTTAAGCGTTGTGCAACGAGAAAGTCGTACGAGCATGGCCACCCATTTGCCGTGACATCACCCTGGTGTGTTGATGGGAGGCACGAAAAAGTCAGCTTGACAACTTCTTATAATGTAGCCAATTTTTTCATACCATGTTTAAAGTAAGGTTTCACTTTATTATTTAGTTAAAAGTGGCATAAAACATGTTTATTTGTCTGCTTTAAAGAGCCCAGTGATTCACTGCTGCAACCAGGTGCCTCCTCCCTCTCTCCTACTGCATCATTTAAGTTGAATGTGTGTTTCTGTTTAATATGTAGCCTAATGTTTGAGTGTAGAATATGTTATGTATATGTATATATATATATACACACACACACATATATATATATATATATATATATATATATATATATATATACCAGTTTTGACATCTTGAATGTTGTTGGGTTTTACACAGTAAAAGTGGTGTTTTTACAGAATTCGAGGAAAAAGCTTTTTATTTTTATTTTTATGTTTTGTGTTGATCCGAAAAATGATCCGATCCGTGACTCAAAAACCGTGACACGATCCGATCCGTGAGTTAGGTGATCCGTTACACCCCTATTAATTACGAACTAAAAAATGTCAACATTTCATGTCAACACAGGCATTAATAAACACCCAATGGATCAGATTATGTAAAAAACTCAATTTTGGTTATAAAACCTTATAATTCTAACGTCACGACCTGTCTTCTCAGACCCGAGTCAGACGGGTCTCTTCTCTCACCTGTTGGAAGGTGGTGGTGGTGATGCGGAGGTCTGTCTCTGACATCAAGTCGTTGTCGGCGGCGGCCTCTCCGTCCTCCCCGTCCTCCTCCTCTCTGCGCCCCTCCCAGGGCGACTCCCCAGAGCTGAAGTAATAGCCCTGGCTGGAGGGGTTCAGCCGGTCACCCTGCTCAGCATCGCCGGGGGTGTCGGGCTCTACAGCCCCTGGCCAAAAACATCACATCAACAAACCTATGGACCTTTGGGGACAGAGCCTTCAGCGTGGCTGCACCTACCCTCTGGAACTCCCTCCCCATAGTGATCCGCAATGCCCCCACCCTGGACTCTCTGTTCTCCAAGGCCTTTGGCCCCTAGTCACTGTTTCAGTTTTGTTTTGTCCTGTTTTTGTCTGTCTGATCATTCCCTTGAATTGTAAAGTGTCCTTGGGGTTTCTGAAAGGCGCTATATAAATTAAAGTTATTATTATTATCAGGGTGCTGCGTTTATAGAATGCCATGAGCTATAAGATACAGTACTCAGTTCTGCCCCTCCTCTTCAAATGACCCTTCCCCCAATGGGACAAATGGCTGTGAACTCTCAATAATGTGGGAACGCAATGGTATTAGCTGAATAGAATAGATAGGATGCATTTTTTACATTTAGCAGACGCTTTTATCCAAAGTAACAATACAAATTGAAACCATCGAGCTGACCTGGTTGCGTGTGGCCGGTGTGTTTGGTGTCGGTGATCATCCAGTGGGGGCCCTCTTCCCCTGCCATAGGCCGCAGATACAGCGTGTCGCTCAGCGCACCAACCATCTCCGTCACGCTCAGGAAGCCACTCTGGGCCACCGGGAGCTCCTCCCCAAACATCCTCTGTTGACCAGGGGGAAATGGTAAATGGTAAATGGACTGCACTTATATAGCACCTTTTTTGCTGCTCCAAAGCGCTTTACAACGGCCTCTCATTCACACATTCACACCCATTCACACACCAATAGCGGCAAGCTACCATGCAAGGCGCCGGCCCGCTCACTGGGAGCAATTTTGGGGTTCAGTGTCTTGCCCAAGGACACTTCGAAATGTGGCCAGCCGGGGATCGAACCGCAGATCTGCCAACTTTGTGATCATTAGGCGGCGACTCTACCTCCTGTGCCACAGCCGCTCCGTAAAGTAGAGTGGAATATGTGTAACAAAGGAAACTAGTATAATTACCTTGTATTCGGCATGAAGATCATGTATTGATATCCCTTCACTGTTCTGAGCAACAACCTAGAAAGAAGGAATCTTCACTGTCACCATCATGTGTGACTAGAACATTAGGAGTTTTCAATGATTTCGGTATCCACCCATAAAGGGGCAACTCAATAGTCTGGCTCCTGACTCATTTACTTAAACGAATGTATTGATTGTAAGTCGCTTTGGGAAGATGTAAACTGACCTGGCGAAGGTTGGCCTTCAGCTCCTCACTGACGGTGCCCGCATGGCCGTTCTCCAGGATACGCTGCCTGAGCTTCTCCTCCAGCTGCATCGTGGCCAATCAAACACAACACATTCACTAGTGGTGATTGGGTGAGTTCCCATTCATATAAATGTGAAGTGCAACGAGACCAATAATCATAACTCATTAAATGTTCTTCACAAAAAAACATGACTTCTAGTAGGAGTGAACTCTACAAGCATTTAAAGTAATGTTCAGGGGTGCAAACTGGTGATGGCCTAAAAAGGTGACAACATTAATTTTTTGCCTGAAAATGAAGAAAATTATCAACATGGTCGATTCACATGGATTTACTATTTTGTGGTAAAAACCGCTAATTTAGCAGAAAGGTGACAAGTTTGCACCCCTGAATGTTACAGTTTCACATACAGAACATTTACTATGAGGTAAAAAGAGAAACAGACTCACTTTTATGACACATTTTTCAAATAGCTGCCCCTGTTGGATGAGCTGTGGCTCAGGTTGTGTCAATTCCATGTCCTGGTGAATTCCATGTCCCCCATGGTCCTGGTGTCCCCCTGAGCTGTTAGGGACAGTGTCCTCAGGACCAGAGGCCATGTGATTCTGTACTGGAGTACCAGAGGGTTTTTCCACAGGAGCTGAAGACAGACAAAATGTTACATTAGTCACAACCAATACCAGATCACTACTGTTTACATTTTACAGTTACACCCATTTACATTTTAACCATTTAGCAGTTAAATTGTATAATAATGAAAATACCACCGCTCATCCGTGATCAGACTTAGCTGAGGTGCTGGAATTGAAGAGTATCAATAAAGTGCAAAAAAAACAGCATCCGTCCGCACACTCAAATCTGTGCAAATAAACCGTAGTTTATTGCACAAACTTTCAGTCATAAACCTTCTTCAGGCATAAAGCAGACAATTTCCCAAATTTCGGCATAAAGCATAAAGCAGACAATTTCCCAAATTTCGTTGTTTGGTACCTGTACTATATCAATGACAATAAAGACCATTCATTCATTCATTCAATTGAATGCAGTGGTATAAAGGCTTCAAACAACATCACTTAATTAGCCAATGCACAACATCTGTGTCAAATATTTCACCTAGTGGCTAGGCATCATGGGAATTGTAGTCCTAGATTTAGTGGACTACAAAAAACATGTGTTCATGAGACAGGAAACACCTAAAAGTACATGAAATATTTACAATATATACTTAACAGAACAAAAAACAATTGAGAAATGCTACAAACATGCAGACATCAGGCAGTAGCCATCATATAGCATAGAACATAGTGTCTAAAGTAATTTATTCATAGCACAACACATGTAGAAATACTCATTCAAGCCTAGGCGTTGTAAACGTTCTAGGGTGTGGATCCAAAAAAGCTCTCTGGCATAACCTCCTGTCCGAGGGGTAATTTGCTCTATGCCGCCTGAACCATTTAGCAGTTACCATTTACCACTTAATTAGAGTTTACAGGGACAGTCTCCCTGGAGAAAGTTAGGGCTAAGTAACGTACTGAAGGGCACACTAGTGGTGGTGTTCCCAGGCGAGTCCAACTTATAGCCATGTATAGTTAAAGGTATAAAACAGGGATACTGAATGATAGCATGCCCATGGACACAAGTGCTAAATGTAGTCCTGCTCAGAAAAAAGCCTTCACATCAGGTGCCTCAAACGCATACATGTAAAGAAAAAGTAAATGTTAAAAAGAAAACGTGAGTTTAGAATTATACAGTTCTATCTCCGTTTAGGGTAGTTCAGAGATAATAATGAGCGTCAAAGTTTTTACATTCCATTATGTTTTGTGAGATGGAACTTTTGTATTTTATGAATTACTAACTCAAAAATGTCAACATTTTAAAAATAACACCACACAGGCATTAATAAACACCTAATGGATCAGATTATGTAAAAAACTCAATTTTGACCAAAAATGGAGATAGAACCTCATAATTCTAACGTCACGATCTGTCTACACTGTAGTACCAACCCACCTGTGTCTACCGCTGTCAAGGGGGTCAGCTGTGGTCGAGGTGGCTTTATCTGCCCCGTCCTCACCGCCGTCCCCCCACGCGATGCCATCAGCGCCCCACCCTGCGACGCCGTCAGCCCCATCGCAGGTGGCGCCACCTTCAGGGTCAGCAGGGAGCCCGTCCGGCTCTGCTTGATCGCCACCAGGTCCGCCGCGGCTGCCAGCATCTCCGCGACGGAGTAGAAGCCGAGGTTGAAGACGCGCAGCGGGTGGCCGAAGCGGCGGGCGAAGCCGTCCTGCAGCTCCGACAGGCCCATGGGCCCCGGGGCGAGCAGCTGCCGCAGCTGTGAGCGCAGCTGAGCGGGCAGGGCCGGGGGGGCGTGGCCCCGCCGGGGGAGGGGGCTGGCGGGGAACAGTTGTTTCCTGTAGTGCGGGGAGAAGAAGCCCATACCGCCCCTGTGTGGTTTGTTGGTCTTAGGGACACGCTGCCGGGCCACCATCTCCCCTATGCGTCGGGTGCTTTCGTCCATAACCGCTGCAGAGGGACCAAGGGATGGGAGGGAGGGAGGGAGGGGAAGAAAAAGCGAGGCAAAGAGTTGGGTTGGAATAAAGTAGTATTTTCGTGCATACGTGTGTAATTTTACTCTGTGCAGGTCATAGTACTAAAATGGTAATGGTAAATGGACTGCACGTATAGCAACTTTTTTGCTGCTCCAAAACGCTTTACAACAGCCTCTCATTCACACATTCACACACACATTCACACACCAATGGCGGCAAGCTGCCATGCAAGGCGCCGGCCCGCTCACTGGGAGCAATTTTGGGGTTCAGTGTCTTGCCCAAGGACACTTCGACATGTGGCCAACCGGGGCTCAAACCGCCGATCTGCCAACCTTGTGATCATTAGACGGCGACTCTACCTCCTGCGCCACAGCCGCACCACTACTAGACTGGGCTTACCTTTCAACACCAAGCTGCCGTCTTCCAAAAAGTCCATCTTCACCACGTCAGGCATCTCCTTGATCATGTCCATCACGCTGTGGAAGCCGAGGGACCTCAGAGGCAGCGGATGGCCCACGATGCAGAGGTAGTCCCGTCTCAGGTCGTCCGGGGACAGGCCTAACTTGGACGAGTTGAGCACGGAGCGAACATCCTTCTTCAGGCCCCACAGTAGCTGGTCTTGGGTCATCATTATTAATGCCTGTGTGGTGTTATTTTTATAATGTTGACATTTTTGAGTTAGTAATTAATAAAATACAAAGGTTCCATCTCACAAAACATAATGGAATGTAAAAACGTTGACGCTCAATATCTCTGAACGACCCTAAGCGGAGATAGAACCTTCTCATTCTAAACGGAGATAGAACCTTCTCATTCTAAACGGAGATAGAACCTTATCATTCTAAACGGAGATAGAACCATATCATTCTAAACGGAGATAGAACCTTCTCATTCTAAACGGAGATAGAACCTCATCATTCTAAACGGAGATAGAACCATATCATTCTAAACTGAGATAGAACCTTATCATTCTAAACGGAGATAGAACCTTCTCATTCTAAACGGAGATAGAACCTTCTCATTCTAAACGGAGATAGAACCTTCTCATTCTAAACGGAGATAGAACCATATCATTCTAAACGGAGATAGAACCTCATCATTCTAAACGGAGATAGAACCTCATCATTCTAAACGGAGATAGAACCATATCATTCTAAACGGAGATAGAACCTCATCATTCTAAACGGAGATAGAACCTTATCATTCTAAACGGAGATAGAACCTCATCATTCTAAACGGAGATAGAACCATATCATTCTAAACGGAGATAGAACCTCATCATTCTAAACGGAGATAGAACCTTATCATTCTAAACGGAGATAGAACCTTATCATTCTAAACGGAGATAGAACCTTATCATTCTAAACGGAGATAGAACCTCATCATTCTAAACGGAGATAGAACCTCATCATTCTAAACGGAGATAGAACCATATCATTCTAAACGGAGATAGAACCTTCTCATTCTAAACTCACGAGATAAGTACAAACCTAGTAAGACCATAGACATTTCAAAAATGTTAGTGACAAAATGAAAGCCACGTTTCTTAGGCTGCTAGCTAGTAACTACTCACGCCCAGTTTTTATTTTAAGGAGCAAGTTCAAGTTGGAAAAGAAAGTTATCTATTAATGTTGCTGGCGAATAATAGTGTCTTCTATGGATACAATGCAGTTAGCGAAGTCTGTTATTATTCACGAGAGAGGAGTAAATAACATCAACTAAAGACTAAAGATGTATTTAGGTTTCTAAGTCGCTGTTATCACACTTGAGCTAGTAGCCTAGCCTAGCATTTCAATTGACTTCAGCTAGCGAGCTAATTAGCTACTATGACGCATCTGTTTTATCAACATTGTACGACAGTTACAGCTTGTAGAATACTTACTAAGCTGTCTATTAATATACAGGTTATTCATTTAGAATCGTCTACGTTCAGACAAATTAGATCATCGTTAATATTATTATTATTTACCTTAGAAAGAGAGGTTAGATACAGAAGAATGAAGTCTGGAAGTGGAGTCTTCAATCAGCAACGCGCGTGCAGGTGTCAATCAGGCATCACGTGCAGGCAGGGGCGCCGCTAGGGTGGGTGGGTAAATTAGGACGATTCTAAGGGCCCATCACTGACAGGGGCCGAAGAGAATCATATTTTAAAATATATTATATTTATAATAATATTATTATTATTATTATCATAAGGAAGTTAATGTAGCTGACTTCAAATTATAATTCTATGTATTAAAAAAAGTCACAAAAGAAACAAACTGGAGTTTTGTTTCTCTTATGTTTGACAAAATTAAGCCTTATTATTTACCCCCCTCTATTTATTCATTGCATGGTTCAGTCCACCGTTAATCAGCAGCGCACGTGCAGGTGTTAATCAGACATCACGTGGTGCCACGCAGCAGACTGACGTCATTATCACGTTGATTTCAGTCATGACCAGATATATACTCCTCAAAAAAAAGTTTGGAAACGTTATGTCTTGTAAGGATCATGCATTCGTGGAATGAGCAACACAGATAAACGTGTGGGTAGCGCCCCCCCCCAAAAAATTGCCAAAATCCCCTGCAATATGTGGCATAGTTGTGGCATGCAAAGTCATAGCATTTTTGGTCAGGGACTTTTTGAGCTATTTGACCAAAGCCAGGAAAAGAATAAGAAGAAGTAAACCACCAATAACAATACTACTACGTAGTAGGAATAATAATAATAATATAATTTGTATAATGATTCTAACTGGATTTGATTCCCCAATCAATTGTAATGTAAAAATAAATTACTTTTACTGAGTTTGGGGCCATAATGATAATCAATTACTTTCTTTAGAGGGACATGGAGGTCAATAACTAGTAATTTAAGTGTGTGTGGGAGAGGATGTGTGTCTTTCCTGGTCTGAAAACAGAGAAGAACTTACATCAGCAACAAACGTCTGAGTCTATACATTCCCATGACGGGCACTGTGACTCCCAAGACATTTACAATACAGTTTTTTACGGTCGCTAAGTCGCAGTGTTCAATACTGAAGTCACAGAGTCACAACTCTTCATACAGTCAGCAAAGCAGAAGTCCATGTGGACCAAACTGCGACTCTTACTCTGTGATTTGTGCATTGCTTTCATACAGAATGCATTCAATGACCACGTTCTCCAAAACCCATAACACTTCTCTCATTCAAACTCCCCCACCTGCAAAACACTATGTATTTGCAACACATTTTTCCAATGTTAACATACTGTGTTCAAAACAGTGAAGAACACATTCAAAACAGAATGATTTGGTGCATTTTTGCAGTAATCATATTCCTATCATATATGACAGAAAGCTCGCAATAAACTGTTTTTTGCACAGTGTTTGAGTGTGCAGATGCTGTTATTTTGCACTCTATTGATACTCTTCATTTCCAGCACCTCAGCAAAGTCTGATAAGGGATGAGCGGTGGTATTTTCACTATTTGCAGTAATCATTTTGAAATGTCTAGAAAATATTAGCAGAATATATACAATGAAATGAAATAGACTAGTTGCATTGCCAGGGAAGACATGAGATGTGACCAGATGCAGAACAGAGGGTGGACCAAAAATCTCAGGAGTGAGACATTTTTGGTGTGATTGCTATTGTATTGTAGCCCTGGAATTTCTTTTTTTTCTTTTTTGTTTGAACTTTGTGAGCATTTTCCACAAGTAAATGTAGTGTAAATGTATCACTAATGATAAAACCTCCGATGCTAATACTTTATTCCTGAGGGAACTTGCCTTTGGATTTGTTATGGAAAAGAGAAGAGACAATCCCAAGGATGAAGATTTGCCAGCTGAATGGATTTGCTGCTTTTCCTTAGTGCTATTTCTTTCTCCCCCCCCCCCCCCCACACACACACACTTACACACACACACACTTACACACACACACACACTTACACACACTTACACACACACACACACACACACACACACACACACACACACACACACACACACACACACACAGCCAAACCCACACACACAGCAAATAAAGTAAAACAAATGACAGCCTTTGAGAGTCAAACAACATAACCCACAAAGTAGCCCGCAAAGACAAGAGTATGACAGCCTCACAACCACAACAGATGTTGTTCCAAAGGGAGTGCGCTTTCTGTTGAGCAGGCACTGTTGAACACACATGAATGAAACTGAAGAGCCATTGGAAAATGTCATTAAGTTAGACTGTTAAATAAGCTTCAGAAATGCAATCATTGAGATTTATTCCTTGACATTTAATCCAGCCAAATTTTGACAAAGAACATAAAAAGTTGCCGGAAGCTAAATCACACAGTGAATAAAAAGGACCAACTTCATTGTGCCTTAACATAAAAAGATCAGCTGATATTGATCCATAATTTGGACAAGTGCCACGTTATTGACAGGAAGACAAAATATGTTAGGCTGACCATGTTAGGCATATTCCACCTAGCATACTTAATGAAAATGCAATGAGTCATTATGGAGGAATACCACATGGGAAGAGCCACACAGAACAGTGTCATGAACAGTGCTAACAGAAGGACACCGGTCCCTGCAGCCCCCCAAAGGCAACTCTCTGTTGGTGCAACTTAAGCTCCTGGCCGTCACAATGGCAGATGGGGTAAACCATGCCACGACGTGGAAAATAGACATCTTGTGTTTTTAATGGCAAAGAAGACTTCAAGCAAGACTATGCGGTCTGCCAAACTCACCAAAAGTGAAGCAGAGGCAAGTGTTGAAGAATTCTACCATGCCAGCCCACTCAGTGTGAACGCCGGTGTAAAAGCAATATTGAAATGGTATCATATAACCAAACTGATTTTATAATTTTAGTATAGTACTTTCATTTGCAATAACAGACACAGTCATGTTTAATTACTGATAACATTTTATTTATTTTTTAAAACATTTTTTATTTAAATTTCTGTAAACTGGATTAAACTGAAACTGTAGGCGTGACAAACTGAATGACGTCAAATTGGCATGACATAAGCTGAATCTTATGTTTGCGTACATCCCCTATAATAGGGGCCCGATTACAGGCACCTCTGGGACATGAGGATGCCTCTAAGGGTGGGGGTGCAAACATGTTTGTGAGGGTGGTAGGATGTCTGTAAACTGGAGGTATGTCTGTAGTGGAGGGGGCAGAGGGAGCTGCTGAACTACAGCTGTCTGCATCAGAGTCTCAGAGCCCAACATCACCCTGATCTGGAGCCTGCAGAGGTGAGAGAGAGAGGGCAGAGACACTACACACACACACACACACACACACACACACACACACACACACACACAGACACAGACACAGACACAGACACAGACACACGCACAGACACAGACACATATGTGGCTGTTATATACTCGCCAAATAGACCACTAGCCCATACCACCTAAAAACAAGTGAACTACATAATTGGCAGTTCATGAGAATACACACGTGAAATGTGAGAGATGAAAGCACAAGTAATGCGATGGAACCAGACACAGATTCTACCCAAAGTTGCTCGTTATTATTCGGAAAAAAGCTATGATTGACATGTCTGTGCGTCAGGCATTATGTTTCTTCAAATCGATTCATATCATTGTTGATGGCCACAAAATAAAAATGCCCATTTTGTTTGCAACATAGGACACTCAACTCACGATTCGATACGATTTTTCTTTTTAAGTCATTTTTTCTGAGTGGGGCAGTCCCACTCATATTTCTAATTTTATTGGACAGATATAGTGAAGACAGACAGGAAAGTAAGATACATATAAAGATAATGACATCTCTGTACACCTCTACTATCAGGGTAGAGTGTTGGGATCAGGGCAATATGCAATTGGGCAGCTATATTCTGTTTTACACTTGACATGTGTCTTACCTTGGTGTGAGCGTGGAGTCCAGGTGTTCTGTGTCCGTCGCTGGTCAAGTATGTCTAATAGCGGCCGCGGCAGAGTCGACCAATTCTGAAACTCCAGGAAGTAACTTAGCACCTCAGGATCCGCCTTCTTCAGCCTGAAACCAATCAAACACAACAGACGATGTAAAGCAGTGACATTAGCTTATAAGAGTTTGTGTGTGTGTGTGTGTGTGTGTGTGTCTTACATGATGGGCTGCAGGAAAAGGGAGGGCTCCAGTCCTGCCTGCAATAGAGCGGGAAGCCAGTAGAGAGCCGTCTGTAAGCCTGCGTTCAGCGCCACATACAACAGCTTACTCAACTCCTCTGGCGTGAACATGCTTCTGCTCTTCTCCTCTGGTCCGGATATGTTGATGCTCTTACTCAACTGCTCTGGTCTGGAGATACTCCTTTGCTGGATTATTTGCTGCAGCTGCTCGGGTTTGGTGCAAATGGCATATATCCATACCTCCTGATTTAAACTTGCCCCCGCAGCTAACAACAACCGGACAGATTCACTGAGACAGAGAGAGAGAGACACAGAGAGAGAGAGAGAGAGAGAGAGAGAGAGAGATGAGGGTAAAGGTAAGACTGGTGGAGTGCAAGGGAAGTGTGTGTGTGTGAGTAATCAATCCATGTCACTCATAGTGTGTGTGTGTGTGTGTGTGTGTGTGTGTGTGTGTGTGTGTGTGTGTACCAGTTATGTCTGCGTCCGAGGGCGCAGCATAGGGGTGACTCATAGCCAAAGACAGAGTTAGCGTTCTGGCCGTCTGGGCTGAAGCCCTCTCTCAGCAGCAGCTCCACAGCGTGGCTCTGTCCATTCAACACAGCCATGTACAACGGACTCACTGAAGACTCTCCACGGTCACATGCACGATCCGTCACAGTAATAAGCTTGGCTAGGATACTGCAAGGACAAAGACAAAAACACCCACCGACCCACCCACCCACACCACACACACACACACACACACACACACACACACACACACCCACACACACACAAACACACCCACACACCCACACACATGTGAGAAGATGCCATGTTTCTTTGAGTAGGAGAAAATATGTTTCAAATGCATGTTTGCATACCTGATGTGTCCGAACTGCGCTGCGGCGTGGATGGGGAGCCGTGGCCATTCGCGCTGGCAGGCTAGGTTTGGGTCAGCACCGTGGGTGAGGAGAACATCCACACAACCCTCATGCCCTCCTTGAGAGGCTACCATCAAGGGCGTAGCCAAGTCCCATGCCTGGGCATTAACATTCGCACCTACAACCAAGACATATATTAATATGCAATATATCACAGTATTTATAGGCAGTATATTGGCTCCCATAATATTTATATATATATATATATATATATATATATATATATATATATATATATATATATATATATACATATATATATATATACATACATACATACATAGCATTGGATGCTTATCTTTCATCTTTTTTGTCGTGTAAACAACTGTAATGATTATGCACATGAAAAATATAAACAACTCCACCAGTAAGCCATCACACACAAGCAGCCATTTACAAAAAGCATACAGATGCAGAGCTGTGTACCTGCATAAATGAGGATTTGCAGGCATTCCTGCTGTCCGTACCGTGCAGCTACAAACAAGGGTGTGATCTTGTAGTTGTCATACACTTCAAGAATACACTTGCCCGCCAGGATACACACAATCTCCCTGTAACCCTGAGGAGAGAGTGGGAGTGAATTTCTGTGTGTGTGTGTGTGTGAGTGTGTGAGTGTGTGTGTGTGTGTGTGTGTGTGTGTGTGTACCTTGTAGGCAGCTTGGTGAAAGCAGGTCCATCTTGAAGCAGTGTGTGTTCCATTGACCTCTGCCCCCTTCCTGACCAGCAACTGTACAACCTCCTTATGCCCACCATCTACAGCTATTCACAAATATACACAATGACATTGAGTAATCAAGCCTCATAGGGTGTGGGTGTGTGTGTGTGTGTGTGTGTGTGTGTGTGTGTGTGTGTGTGTGTGTGTGTGTTACCTGTGTAGAGAGGACAGGACAGGTCAGTGGTTGGCTGGTTGAGGTTGGCACCTGCTCTGAGGAGGAGTCTGACCACTCCTAGGTGTCCATGTTGTGAGGCCAGGTACAGAGCAGACTCACCCTCGTGTGTTACAGAGGCAACATAGTCACAATTACCGCGGGAGGAACCTGCTGCTCAGAGTCAACGGAGAGAGGGAATCTTAGGTGAGAGTGCACAAGGTCTACAGTCACAACAATAGGGAAGATTGAGAGGGGGAGTAAATATCGTGGCATGTTTCAACTACCTAATTTGGCACCGTCCCCTTCATCCTCTCTATTTCACCAGAGCATAAATGGCTAAAGTGACAATGTAAATATTCAATTGTAACACCAAGCATGCAGACAGCCATCATCGCAAAGCTCTCCCACTCATTTCTCACCTGCAGCCCTGAGGAGCACACGTACACACGCCGTTGCACCGAGCGCCGCAGCTTCGTGGAGCGCGTTCCAGCCACGGTTGTCTCTCTGGATCAGAGAACGCACCAGGTCCCGGTCACCTGTGCGCACTGCCGCAGCAACGCTGGAAACGGTGTCTGTGTACCACTCAGTGAAGTCCATCCTATCACCCTCAACCAAGTCTGACATAAAAGAGGAGAGGTGGTGAGAGGAGGGTGGAGTGGAGAAAGAGGAGATGGAGAGAGAGAGAGCGATGACAGGAGGGTTCAGAGAAGCAAGGAATGCAGGCTATGATAAATAATCTCAAATAATACATTCACACAAACCAAACTACAGACACACAGGTAGGAGATTCACACACACCAAACTACAGACACACAGGTAGGAGATTCACACACACCAAACTACAGACACACAGGTAGGAGATTCACACACACCAACCTACTGTTGCTAGCTAACTGTTGCTAGCTAAATTCGACGATTAACATAAAATATATAATATCTTAAGTTCTCTGACATCTCTGACAGTTTCCGAATTACTTTTCTAGAACAATATAATATAATTGGTATGTTCTTGTTGACATTTACAAGTTAATAGATCAGTTTTAAGGGGAGTGCTTACCGTTGGTTGCCGTCGGAGGCTCGTGCAGACAGACAGCTGCACCGTCACCTCGCACACAGGTCGCGAGCCACGCCCACAACAGGGTTGCCAGATGGGATTGACAATTTACAGCCTAACCAGTCTATAGCCGCTAGATCCAGTAGCCCATTCGGCGGTAACCTGCCCCCATCTGGCAAGAAAAAGTGCGTAGACAGTGCTGAGACTGAAGACAAGAGTATGTGAGAAGTCGTGTGTTTGTGTTTGTGTTTGCTAGCCTAGCTGGATGGCGAGACGTGCTGCCACATGCTTGCTTGCTGGGAGTAGTGAGTTACATGCCATAGCCAAACATGTTAGTTTGTTAACTATGAAGTGAGTTACATGCCATAGCCAAACATGTTAGTTTGTTAACTATGAAGTGAGTTACATGCCATAGCCAAACATGTTAGTTTGTTAACTATGAAGTGAGTTACATGCCATAGCCAAACATGTTAGTTTGTTAACTATGAAGTGAGTTACATGCCATAGCCAAACGTGTTAGTTTGTTAACTATGAAGTGAGTTACATGCCATAGCCAAACATGTTAGTTTGTTAACTATGAAGTGAGTTACATGCCATAGCCAAAGATGTTAGTTTGTTAACTATGAAGTGAGTTACATGCAATAGCCAAACATGTTAGTTTGTATGTTAACTATGAAGTGAGTTACATGCCATAGCCAAACATGTTAGTTTGTTAACTATGAAGTGAGTTACATGCCATAGCCAAACATGTTAGTTTGTTAACTATGAAGTGAGTTACATGCCATAGCCAAACGTGTTAGTTTGTTAACTATGAAGTGAGTTACATGCCATAGCCAAACGTGTTAGTTTGTTAACTATGAAGTGAGTTACATGCCATAGCCAAACGTGTTAGTTTGTTAACTATGAAGTGAGTTACATGCCATAGCCAAACGTGTTAGTTTGTTAACTATGAAGTGAGTTACATGCCATAGCCAAACATGTTAGTTTGTTAACTATGAAGTGAGTTACATGCCATAGCCAAACATGTTAGTTTGTTAACTATGAAGTGAGTTACATGCCATAGCCAAACATGTTAGTTTGTTAACTATGAAGTGAGTTACATGCCATAGCCAAACGTGTTAGTTTGTTAACTATGAAGTGAGTTACATGCCATAGCCAAACGTGTTAGTTTGTTAACTATGAAGTGAGTTACATGCCATAGCCAAACGTGTTAGTTTGTTAACTATGAAGTGAGTTACATGCCATAGCCAAACGTGTTAGTTTGTTAACTATGAAGTGAGTTACATGCCATAGCCAAACATGTTAGTTTGTTAACTATGAAGTGAGTTACATGCCATAGCCAAACGTGTTAGTTTGTTAACTATGAAGTGAGTTACATGCCATAGCCAAACATGTTAGTTTGTTAACTATGAAGTGAGTTACATGCCATAGCCAAACGTGTTAGTTTGTTAACTATGAAGTGAGTTACATGCCATAGCCAAACATGTTAGTTTGTTAACTATGAAGTGAGTTACATGCCATAGCCAAACGTGTTAGTTTGTTAACTATGAAGTGAGTTACATGCCATAGCCAAACATGTTAGTTTGTTAACTATGAAGTGAGTTACATGGCATAGCCAAACATGTTAGTTTGTTAACTATGAAGTGAGTTACATGCCATAGCCAAACGTGTTAGTTTGTTAACTATTGTCGTATATTTTCTACTATATATATCCTATTTTCTAGTGTTGTGCAATGGCTCTTGTAATCTGACCAGCCCCTCGGACTTGGGGCCGTGGTGACATCACAGGGGACGGCCCTCATGGCCATCTGGATAAGGTGATAGGCTATGACCTGTGACTGTATTTGCATATTGTGGATGGATAGGGTTGAGACCCAAGGAGAGCGTTCTCTTGCCAGCCCAGGTCCAAGGGGAACAGACGTAATGTATAAATCTGCCTGTAACTGATTAAATTGTCTTAAACTCGATATCTGTTCTTTGATTCATAATCAATAGAAAATAAGCAACACATGGCGAGCCTAGCACGGAGTCCAAAAAAGGAAATCTACGTTTGAAAACTTAAGCTGAAGCCACAGCTCTAAAGACGGTAAGAATTAAAATAGCGCTATTTTCTGTTTAAACCGCTAGGGGCGCGTGTGCAACAGCTGGGTTTTCAAACATTTTCTTTGAGACTAAAACAACCTTCAACTTTAAGGTTTAAAGTAAAGTAACTTGAAACACATCTTTCATAGTCTTTAAGCTGGGGTTGGTGAGAGCCGGATTTTGAAGTCCGTTTTTGTAAATATACGATTAGATTGGTATATTGGTGATATACGGCTGAATTTGGTAATTCGCTTTTTTATGTTAAGATATTAGTTGTGTAACTAATAGCGGTATTACGGAATATCGTGAGTGTGTGTGTAGAATTGTGTTAAGGGTCTGTTTGAAACGACGCCATTGTGTAAGCGGCCATTTGCAGTGTTCTGTCAGAGAATCTATTCTTAGACGCCATTTTTCTTTGTCCTTGAGAAAGGACACACACAGAGGCCATCTTTATGAGGGAAACGTGAACGTAGAATATTTGAATGAGATAAATAATAGTTTAACTGGATTGAAAGATAATCTTGATATTGCTGTGTCGTGAAAAGTAATCGTTTATGAAAACAAGTTGTGTTAAAGAGATTGTTTTAAGCAGGCCCCAATACGGCCGTGGGCTTTCAAGAACAATAAAGCCCTTCCCTCTTCCTGCTTTGCAAAAAGCGCAGACACACAGTGGAACATTCCTTTAGAAGGGAACCTGAGTTTGATAGATTTCAGTACTCATCTCTTAAAGATAACGATAAAACCATACACATAGACTAGTATTGATAAAGATATAGATATAGTGAATTGATCAGCGGGGTATTTTAAATAGTTTAGAGTTACGGTTAAAACATTCATAGCCTCCATTTTACATGGAAGAGTTGGCGCATGCGCAATCGATGCGCGTTAGCCGGAGCACAGCTCCATCTGCTGGTCAAAATACGACAAGACATTTTTAAAACATTGGCTCTCTGTAAATTGATGAAATACAACCCTCCTTCATTGATGATGTTTGTAGATGATTGTTAGATATTACTTTAATTAATTTAATTAATTACTAATTGATTGAATTAATTATTCAGATCATTTCATTTTCTGTTTCACAGAACTTTGATCAATTGTTTTGTGATAATCTAATAATAACCATTTCTTTGCGTCGATAATAGCTAATTGACTTTACAGGTTTACATCAATGAAGTGTCAATGAATAATTCTAACTAATCATTCATTCCTTTCACTTAACAAGTCGATTTCTTTACAGATTGTAATTAATAATTAATCATTCATTCTTTTCCAAATAACAAGTCGATTTCTTTACAGGTTATAATTAATATTTGTAATTTACATATTTTATTTTAGTTAGGTCATTTCCACAGTGTTTGATTAAGGAATAGCAGAATAGTACATATTTGATAGTTGAGCAGTAAAAGGGTTTTTGTGGATCGGTGAATACTTAGGTGTGACCAGCCTTTGTGATTTAATAATTGTGTTGACCAGAACTGTAATTAGTATTGAATGAGTAATCAAGTGACACATATTCATAAACAATTAGGAAACACATTTAAGTATAAAGTACTTACAAAGTGATTAGATTTAAGTTAATACTGCACTGACATACACAAGAGGCAAATCTGTTGTTCTGGGTTGTAGTGGTTTTGTGTGGGCGGTTAATACAGTTATATTGGACTAGCATTTGTTTAGCAAACAAGACAATAGGAAGGTGGGTTGTAAGAAGCGTACACCTTATCTAATATAGAATATTGTCAGCATATTGAGCAAGTAGAATGGGGTCGAATTCCACGAAGCTGTTAAAAGATATTAGTGAACATCGTGGAATGTTGGCTACGTTATCCCCTATGGCTGTAGTGGAAAAAATGAATCCTCTTGTTAGGGAAATTAGCAAAATGTCTACGAAATGGAATAGCCGTTGGGCATACATTGAACAGCCGTGGCCGAAAGAGGGCAGCCTTAATTTACAATTAATTGCAACATTGGAGATACTTATCAATGGGCACAAAGCACATCAAAGAGGAAAGATTAGATCAGAGAAACGCAAGTTAGAGTTAGCTATTTTAGATCTATTTAAGGTAGAGGGACAGAAAATAGCTCAGATGGAACCGGAAAAGAAAAAAGAATTGGCCAGAACACTGGAACAGAAATTGAACATTTCATCCCCAGACCTGTGTCCTGCCTCCAGTCCCCCTCCATATGCTAAGGCACTGGAGGATCATTCCCAGAAGAAGAAGGAGCCAAGGGGAAAAGGGGACGACAGGAGTGACGAGGAAGATGACAGCGAAGATGGCAGTGAAGACTCAAGTGATGACGACAATGCAGATGGAGGCTACAACGCGCAGGTCAGGAAGATGATAGCCACAGCCGAAAGGAAAGGTGGGAGAAGACGCCCGGAGAAAGAGGGAGATTGTCACCGAATGTCATCAAATACATTAAAGAACTGTCCAGTGCTGATTCGGGGTAACAAGATGGAATATCATCCGTGGCATCATACAGATCTGTCTGAAGTGATCGAGAAACTCCCAGTTCTTCAAGAGGGAGGACATTCGTGGACGCGAGAGGTCGACGTGATACTGACAGGAACGCAGGCCGCAATGGGAGACCTGAAAAGACTCTTAGCTTTTATTGCAGGATTGGATACAATGCAGGAAATATTGATGAAGGCAGGACTTCATAGATATATCAATACATCAGTTTATGATCCAGAGCTCTTCGCAGCAAACAGAGGCAAACTGTGGAAAGCAATCAGGGAGATCTACCCTACTCACATTCACCCAGACAATATCATTGTGAAGCCACTGGGGGGGGATGAGAATCCCAGGGGTTATGTTGCCCGTGTGCACTCTCAATGGAGAAGTGTGACAGGGAAAGACGCTGAAGATAACCCCTTAGAAAAATCCATAATCAGGGAAGAAATACAAGAAGGGCTTCCTACCCCAGTTAAGGATAAGCTAGCAGAAGTGGTGGGGCTACGACACATGAACAAAGCTGTTTATATAGACCACGTAGCTCATCAAGTTGAGTTATATCGAAAGAACATTCAGATACAGAAGGCACGAGACGAAGAATCCCTCAGAATATTGACTCATTTGCAATTGACTGAAAGCGAGAGGAACATAGAGGGAGTGCAGGCTTTAGCCCCACAGCAACAGCCACCTGGAGTGCAGACTGCTACTTACCAGTCCTACTCACAGGGGCCACAAGGGGGGTATCCTGCTACTTACCAGTCCTACCCACAGGGGCCACAAGGGGGGTATCCATACCCACAAGGGCCACCAGGGGTGCAAGCGGTTCCATACCAGATGTACACACAGCCTGGCCAAGGACCACCACCAGGGGGATGGACAGCAGCAGGGAAGGAGATGCTAGAACCATGCCAATGCGACCAGAATGGACATCTAGCCTGTGCCTGCTGCAACAGGCCCCAGGGGGGCGCAGGGGGGAGCCAAGGAGGAGGATATTGGCCCCCTACTACACCTGCTCCAGGAGTGATGAACCCTTACGGAGGCCCAGCAGCTGGCCTATAGGGGTGCCCGGAAGATCCGAGTGGGAGGTGCCAGCTGGTGGTGACACAGAAGCCTGAAGGCGCCACGCACCTCCCTATGTCTAGAGAATATGTGAAGACAATCGGATTTGAGGGAATTAAACAGCTGATTCCTACAACTGAGCTTGTAGACTTAGAGTACAAGGGACAGAGAGCAACTCTGTCAACACTTGTGTCAGAACACACGTCAACAGGGCTGCTAGGGAGAGATGCTCAATGCCAATTGAACTGTACAGTAAAATGCACACCTGACGGCTGTCAGGTGACGGTGCCATCCGGTGTTCAGATTCCATCGACAGCCAGAGTGATTAAGCATAGAACAGACCTACAAGCTTTGCCTTTAAAGGGAGCTGATATAGAATATTGGGTTGATGGGTCTTGTTACGGGGTAGGAGAAACGTTGTGCGCTGGGTATTCCTTAGTTAAAGCACAGAATTCAAAGTTTATTGTAGAACAGGCTGAGGCAGTTCCTCAGCCTTGCTCGGCTCAGTTGGCTGAATTGATTGCCCTCACAGAAGCATGCAACTTGGGAACCGGACGGAGAGTGACAGTGTACACCGACTCTGCCTATGCACATAATGTTTGTCATTTTAATGGAGCTGTATGGAGGGGGCGGGGTTTTAAGAGAACTGATGGTACGCCTATACAGCATCACGCACAGATCATGAAGCTGTTACAAGCCATGATGAAGCCAAAGGAATTAGCCATAGTGAAGTGTGCCACACACAGGTCTGACTCATCACATGTCACACAAGGTAACAGGGCTGCAGAAGATGCAGCCAAAGCCATTACAGGAGCAGACAAGGCAGGTAAAGGTCTTCTGGTCACACATGAAAAGCAATTACAGGGCATGGTCACACTTGAGGATTTATTGATGTTACAGAGTAGAGTAACTACGTTAGACAAGAACGTTTGGCTAGCAAGGGGGGCAAGTCAGGATGACACAGGTCTATGGAGGAATCATGAGGGGTTGGTTGTAGCACCCTCAGATTTATTAGGCATGTTAATACAGGAAGCTCATGGATTAGCACATGTGGCTAGGGGGGAGGTAAGACGCAAGATCACCAAGAAATATGGGTTTTGGAGTCCATATTTGATGGAACAGATTGACCATGCTTTAGGTCAATGTGGGGTCTGTTGGAGAAACAACATCAGAGTGGGTACACCAGTGGTGTCTGGGCATATCCCTACCCCAATAGGGCCACGGGTGGTGGACAGGGGGGTGGATGTACAGAGTAGGCAGGATGTTGTGCCAACAGGTGCCGAGGTCCCCAGAGAACCTGAGAAGGAGGAGCTACGAGGAGATGCTGTGGTGTTGCCAGAGCCAGTGGCAATGCCAGTGTTACAGCCAGTGACATTACCGGCAGTGCCTGAAACCGAGGGGACAGTGGAAAGCTGTCCAGATGCCAATGAACCAGAAACCAACGAAGCAGAGAGTGTTGACAGTCTGGAGGTCCAGCCTGGGAGTGTCCAAAGCCTGGACACCTGTGCTACTGGGGATGCTGGCGAGTGCCTGCACCATGCTTCAGATGATGCTGAGGGCGACTCCCCAGACCTTAATCAGCGTGGGAGGGGACCAGGCGGCTGCCTGAACCTCAATGACACTGACGGACGACGACCAGTTAGGAAAAGATTGAAGACTATGAATAGGGTAGTGAAGCAGAAGATCAAAGGGAACGACGGGAATGGACAGCAGATGGTAGCATGGCTGGAAACGGTCTTAGGGGGGGGCATGGGAAACTTATTTTGCTAAGATAGGAGCACCTATTATAGCAGACATGATTTTTGACTTTCTTAGGAGACAGGGCCTCATTGACTGTTTTTGGAAAATCAGTCACTCAGTCCACGTTAATGAACTTTTCAGAAGACTAGTCCTCACCTGAGGTGAAGATCTATGCATTAATGCATTCCCTTTGTCCTATGCTTACTGTTGGAGAATTATGTGTTATGATAACTGAATGTCATTATTTGTGTATTGTTTGTTTGTTTCTATATCGTGTGATTGAGGTCAGTTGAGAAGTGATGTGGTGGTTATACAAAGCTAGGAGAGAGGTTCTGTTCCTAGCGCAACGAAAATGGAAAGCTCCTGACTATGAAAGTGTTATCAATCTGAGACAGCGGTAAAGGCTGTTCTCCAACTGGGTACAAGTGCTAGTAACCTCTGACCCTGACGCTTCAAGGACAAAGAAAACATCGGTCGTTGGAAGTTTCTGTATTGATTTGTGCATGATGAACTGTGTTTAGTTTAATTGTGATTGTTATTTTCAAAATTCTTTTTATTATTGGTTGTTTTCTATTTTTTGTTTATGATATCTTTGGTTCCTAATACTGGTCCTGGGTTGGTCTGTGTTATTGTGCTTCTTGTGATGTGTGTTGGTGTAGTTTTTCTGTTTGTTGTTGTTTATTTAAAAAAAAAAAAAAAATAAATATATATTTTTTTTATTTTTTTTATGTGGGGTTTTGTGTTTTTGTTTTTGTTTTGTGGTCGTTTAGTTTCGGAACACCCTCTGGGTGGTCCGAGGGGGGATGTGTCGTATATTTTCTACTATATATATCCTATTTTCTAGTGTTGTGCAATGGCTCTTGTAATCTGACCAGCCCCTCGGACTTGGGGCCGTGGTGACATCACAGGGGACGGCCCTCATGGCCATCTGGATAAGGTGATAGGCTATGACCTGTGACTGTATTTGCATATTGTGGATGGATAGGGTTGAGACCCAAGGAGAGCGTTCTCTTGCCAGCCC